>NC_134133.1:8397881-8542881 GCF_040939455.1 Microcebus murinus | reverse complement strand
GCTGAGTAGTATTGCGTTATGTGAATGTGCTGCAGTTTGTTTAACCATTTACTCATTAAAGAACATTTGGAGGAGGCCGGGCGTGGTGGCTCATGTCTGTAATCTTAGCACTCTGGGAGGCCGAGGCAGGCGGATGGCTCAACGTCAGGAGTTCGAGTCCAGCCTGGGTGAGACCCTGTCTCTACCAAAAATAGAAAGAAATTAATTGGCCAACTAAAAGTATATATAGAAAAAATTAGCCGGGCATGGTGGTGCATGCCTGTAGTCCCAGCTACTCAGGAGGCTGAGGCAGGAGGATCGCTTGAGCCCAGGAGATTGAGGTTGCTGTGAGCTAGGCTGATGCCACGGGACTCACCCTAGCCTGTGCAACAAAATGAGACTGTCACACACACACACACACACACACACACACACACACACACACAAAGAACATTTGGAGGGTTAAAAATAATAATAATCATAAAATAGGGACAAAATCGTAATCTCCTTTGACACCCCTAGGCCAGGCCTGGTTCCCGCCCTAGAGGTAAGAATATCACCAGATCGGCCGATACACTTGCAGACATTTTTTTGTGCATTTGCACACATCCAGGTGCACAGTCACATGTCTTGTTTTTGTTTCCACTACATAAATGGATTCATACCATAGGATGGATGCTTCATCATTTCTTTGCCCATTCTTCTGTTAACAGATGTTAGTTACAGTCTGGATGCAACGCTTCAAAAGACATGTTGGAACTTAAGACCCAGTGTGACAGATTAAGAGATAGAGACTTTCAGTGGTACAAAGTATCAAGAGAGAGAGAGAGAGAGAGAGAGAGAGAGAGAGAGAGAAAAGACAGGTGGGGCCTTTTGGGAAATAACTGAGTCATAAGGGTTCTGCCTTCATTTATAGGATTATTGTCCTTATAAAAGAGGTTTGCAAGGAATGCCTGATCCATTTTCTCTGCCTCCATGTGAGGTACAACAGGAAGGGTTCATCTCAGAAGCAGAGAGCAAACACCCTCCCCAGACACCAAATCTGCTGGTGCCTTGAGCTTGTACTTCCCAGCCTCCAGAACGGTGAGAAATCAAATTTCTATTCTTTATAAATTACCCGGTCTAAGGTATTTTGTTATAGCAGCAGGAATGGAGTAAGACAAGGGAGATATATCTTTATACATATGATCAGAGGACTATGGAGCCCACAGATATAGTTTTTTTTTACGAGCCAAGGAGAGGTTTTCATCCTTGAATTAGTTATCAATATTTTAAAATCAGGAGATTTTACAGAAAAGTGCAGTCTTCCGGCTTCTCTTGGAAGAAAACCATATTTGCCAACAGTAGGCCTACATATCTGGGCAAAGAAAAGTTACTGATCTGTAGAAGAAAAAAATGGAATCTTTCATGCCTTAGAAATCCCTGGTGCTGAGCCTGACAATGGGCGGGCAGTCCAAGGAGGAGCAGGAATGGCTTAGGGCAGCACTGGTCCCAGCCCTTTTGGCACCAGGGACTGGTTTCATGGAAGACAATTTTTCCGTGGACAAGTGGAAGTGGTTGTGATTTGGGGATGGCTCAAACACGCTCCATTATCACGCAGTCAGACCTCTCTGCTAAGGATGGCCCGTGTCTGCAGCTGCTCCCCAGGGCCAGCATCACCGCCTCAGCCCCACCTCAGATCATCAGGGATTAGAGTCTCATATGGAGCCGCAGCCTAGATTTCTCACACGCGCAGTTTACAGTAGGGTTCCCGCTCCTGTGAGACTCCGATGTCGCTGCTGATCTGACAAGAGGCGGTGATTCGAGCGATGAGGAGCAGCTGTAAACACAGATGAAGCTTCGCTTGCTCATACGTAGCCGACCTACTATGAGGCCTGGATTCTAACCGGCCACAGATTGGTGCTGGTCCTCGGCCGGAGGTTGGAGGCTGCAGATTGAGAGCGCTTAAGGGGTCAGGGCAATGCCCCCTCCCACACCCCTAAACCTTTTCCAGCATTCCCAATCCCTCTTCCTTGATTTATTTTTTCTATCACCTTCACTGGCCGTCCGATAAGCTGTATCTTTTACTTATTTATTTATCACCTGTCTTCCCCATTGTCATGTTGGCTCCATGAGGGCGAAGATTTTTGCCCACTTTATTTATTTTCCGATCCCAACATTAACACCGTTTGGTTACACAGCAGGCAGTTAAAAAAAAAAATATTTACTGGGTTGATGGAGAAAATGGAAGCAAAAGGAGGAGGCAGCAGGCAGGCAGTTGGAGCTCAGTGCCACTTGCCATTTTCGGAAGGGACATTTGCCCCGTAGACAGCCACCCTCCCTGAAGCCCACCTCTCTCATTTAAGTTTCCCTCCTGGCTGTCCCTTGAGGCATCTGAGCTTGAGCACTGGTTCTAGGGTCCCTTTCTTGAGGTATACCCAAGTAGCTGACCAGGAATTAGCCCTCAGAAGGGGAACCCTGAACAGCAGGGCTGGGATTAGAGAGACATGAGGGGTGCCCAGGACATTGAGCATTTAAGGTCCCTTGTGCCTCGTCTATAGGGAAGCACGCATACTCAAGGTCACATGGGTGCAGGACTGGCACATGCACAATTCTGAGAGAATGTGCTTCTTTAGACTTTGTGCCTTAGGTGCCTCACTGGCTTCACTTGGGACCTGGCCCCTCCAAGCAGAACTTGCACCCCAAAAGCCACAATGGGGATGTTGATTTTTTTTTTCTCCCATTTAGTGCAGGTCATCTGGTAGGTTCAGTTATACAGGGATGTTTCCATCCTTGAAGAAACTTACAGTCTAGTGTAAGAGCTGTCCGTGTGTTTAACTAATGATGAAAAAATAATAACGAGAGAATTAAGAACAAATCAACGAGGCAGAGTAGATGAGAAAGAGAGAAATTTAGCCAAATGGCTGGAGAAGAGGCTGCACGAGTGGGTTAGACAGAGCAAGACAAGGAGGGACACTGTATTTGCGGGGCTCATAGGTTGTAATTTGATCCGCTCTTGTCAGTGTTGCTCTGGATATGATCCTTAGACAGGCTCAGAATCATCCAGAATGGTGTCGAACTTCCAATTCTTAGGGGTCCCTGTAGACTCTATTGGAACTTTAGGGAATGCAGCTCAGGAATTCACTTTTTAAAATGAGTTCTCCGGGTGACTCTTGTCCCACGCATATCTAGGAAGCCCGTCTTGAAAAGCTATTTCTTCTCTAACCTATCTGATCACCTGGATCACCCGAGGAACTTTAAAAATATGGCCACGTCCAGGCTGCACCAGCGCACTACAGTGATTCCGATTCACAGCCAAGACCGAGATCCGCTACCCGAGGCAAAGAAGAGTCACAGACGTGCAGGAGGAAGGGACTTTTCATGCTTTAGAACATGGCTCGGCGAACTACATCCCAAGGACCAAACCAGGCCCGCCACGCATTCTTACAGATGAAGCTTTCCTGGAACGCAGCGGGGCTTGTCTGTTCACATACTGCCCGTCTCTGCTTTAGTGCTGCCAGGGCAGAGGTGAGTCGTTTTCACAGAGGCCTTGTGACCCACAGAGTCACTGGTCCTTTACGAATATTTGCAGATCTCTTCTTTAGAGAGATCCCTGTGGTGTACAGAGAATGCGGGGAGGAGGACAGTTTAGAGCAGCAGCGGTGGTGGGGTATGAATCAGGGCAAGAGAACAGAAGAATGTGAGAGATGCCACACAGAGAGAATTGTAGAACTTGTTGGCCGACCGAATGCAGGGAGTAAGAGAGAGGAGGCAACAGTTTCGTATTCCCAACTTGGAGGCTTGGGTGACCATTAACCAAGATGAGGATCATGAAAGGAACGGAAACATTTATGAGAAGGCGACTAGGATCCAAGTTAAAGAATTTCTGAATTCGAAGTGCAGATAAAGATGTCCAGGAAGCAATTGGAAATATGAGCCTAATATTCAGGAGAGAGCGAGGGCTGAATGGTAAAGGTTTGCAGTGAGAGCAGTTTTCACGGGAGCAGACCAGATAGATGAAGGCCAACAGAGAGGCAAGCAGGCTGAGGAAGAAATTCAGAGGAACCCCAAAAGAAACACACTTGAGAAGGAGTAATCAGAAAGGCAGAAGGGAGCAAACATGAATAATATCTGTGGAGGCAGAAGAAACTGACGTTGGCTTCTGGAGGTGGCCTTTGCTCAATGTTGGCTTCTGGAGGTGGGCTTTGCTTGGCGTTGGCTTCTGGAGGTGGGCTTTGCATGACATTGGCTTCTGGAGGTGGGCTTTGCATGACATTGGCTTCTGGAGGTGGGCTTCGCTCGACCTTGCTTTTGGAGGTGGTCTTTGCTTGATGTTGGTTTTTGGAGGTGGTCTTTGCTCGACGTTGGCTTTTGGAGGTCTGCTTTGCTCAACGTTGGCTTTTGGAGATGGGCTTCACTCGACATTGGGTTCTGGAGGTGGATTTTGCCTGACGTCGGCTTTTGGAGGTGGGCTTTGCTCGACATTCGCTTTTGGAGGTGCGATTTGCTTGATGTTGGCTTTTGGAGGTGGGATTTGCTTGGCATTGGCTTTTGGAGGTGGTCTTTGCTTGATGTTGGCTTTTGGAGGTGGTCTTTGCTCGACGTTGGCTTTTGGAGGTCTGCTTTGCTCAACGTTGGCTTTTGGAGATGGGCTTCACTCGACATTGGGTTCTGGAGGTGGATTTTGCCTGACGTCGGCTTTTGGAGGTGGGCTTTGCTCGACATTGGCTTTTGGAGGTGGGATTTGCTTGGCGTTGGCTTTTGGAGGTGGGATTTGCTTGGCGTTGGCTTTTGGAGGTGGGATTTGCTTGGCGTTGGCTTTTGGAGGTGTGATTTGTTTGATGTTGGCTTTTGGAGGTGGCCTTTGCTTGATGTTGGCTTTTGGAGGTAGGCTTCGTTCAACGCTGGCTTTTGGAGGTGTGATTTGTTTGATGTTGGCTTTTGGAGGTGGCCTTTGCTTGATGTTGGCTTTTGGAGGTAGGCTTCGTTCAACGCTGGCTTTTGGAGGTGGGATTTGCTCGATGGTGGCTTTTGGAGGTGGGATTTGCGTGGCGTTGGCTTTGGGAGGTGGGCTTCACTGTGTTCATGGGGTGTGAAGGGTGCTCAGGAGATTAGGCACTTCCTGTGGAGGCTTCCATGGAAAACACCCTACACCCATCCTCTGCAAGGAGACAGCTGCCATTCTGCCTGTTCCTGTGGTTTCCTCACACCCACCCCCTGGGAAGTACAACATGATTCTCCCACAGAGCAGATGGGAAATTAACTGGAGTCACCCCTGTCTTGCAGGGTCCTCTTTCAGTTCAGCTCCAATAGTGCCTGGTAGTGCAAGCAAGGCTGGCTCACCAATGCCTGGCACCCAACAGCCACTCGGCCAGCCCTGATAATGCCCCTGCCATCCACCAACCACCAAAGCAACTAGTGCCAAGGTTGGAACTGTTTCCTTTTGCTCCTGATTCTTAGAGTTGCTTTTTTTTTTTGTATTTGGAGAAAGAAAAGGAGCAAAGCAGAGAGTGAAAGAGAGAGAGAGAGACAGTGTGTGTGTGTGTGAGAGAGAGAGAAGGAGAAAAAGAAAAAACAGGAAGAAGAGAGGCGTAGAGTAGCAACTCTTTGGAAGAGGAGTCAAGGACCTTGCGTTGGGTGTCTGACATGCACTGGCTTGGTAGCCTTGAGAGCTGATGTGTATATTGAAGGCAACAGCATCTTCTAGGTGTCTGGGACAGTACCTGACACATGCTAAGCACTCAATACATGTCTACTATCTTTGAATATTCTGAGAAAGACCAGGCTCTGAATTGATAGACCCTTTGATAATCTTCATACAGCCATGCAGCAAAACTCCTGGAAAACAAATTGGGGGAGTTCTATATTATACCACATTGCTTTTGCATTCTTAGTGGCAAGAGTATTTAGCTTGAGCAGAACTTGATGCTTCAAAAGGCATGACATGCTGACAACATGTGGATGACTTTATATCTGGGTTCTCTGTTCTGTTCCATTGGCCTATGCCTCTGTTTTTGTACCAGAACCATGCTTTTTGGTCTTAGACAAAGTAGGCAGCAGTATACACTGGGGGAAAAAAATCCCTAATTCAATAAATGGTGCTGGGAAAATAGGACAGCCACATGTAGAAGACTGAAACAGGGTCCATATCTCTCACACTCACAAAAATTAACTCAAGATGGGTCACAGACTTAAATCTAAGACATGAAACCATAAGAATTCTAGAAGAAAATACTGGAAACACTCTTCTTAATATCAGCCTAGGCAAAGAATTTATGAAGAAGACCCCAGTGGTAATCACAGTAACAGCAGAAGTAAATAAATGGGACTTAAATAAATTAAAAAGCTGCTGCACAGCTAAGGAAATAATCAACGGAGCAAATTAGACAACCTACAGAACGGGAGAAAATATCCACAAGCCATACATCTGATAAAGGGCTAATAACCAGAATCTACAAAGAACTCAAGCAAATCAGCAAGAAAAAGTCAAACAACCCCATTAAAAAAGCAGGCAAGATACACAAGCAACAGCTTTTAAAAAGAAGATAGACTAATGGCCAATAAACATATGAAAAAACGCTCAGCATCTCTAATCATCAGAGACATGCAAATCAAAACCAAGTTGAGGTATCACCTAACCCCAGTGAGAATGGCTTTCATCAAAAAGTCCCCAAACAAGAGATGCTGGTGTGGATGCAGAGAGAAAGGAGCACATACACACTGTTGGTGGGACTGCAAACTACTGCCACCTGTATGAACAAAAGCATGGAGATTCCTCCAAGGACTAAAAGTAGGCCTACCATTTGATCCAGCAATCCCACTACTGGGTATTTACCCAAAGGGGAAAAAAAAGTCATTTTATCAAAAAGGCACTCGCACTTGAATGTTTACTGCAGCATAATTCACACTGGCAAAGATGTGAAAACAACCCAGGTGCCCATCGATTCATGAGTGGATTAATAGAATGTGGTTTATGTACACCATGGAGTACTACTCAGCCATAAAAAAAAATGAATCAATACCTTTTGCAACAATATGGATGGAACTGGAGACCACCCTCCTAAGTGAAGAATGGAAAAAACGAACACCACATGGACTCACTGTTAAATTGGAACTAACTGCTCGGTATTCACGTGTACAGATGGAAGTAAAACTCGATGGAATTCATGCAGGTGGGAGGGGAAGAGAGGGGACGGCTGAGATTATACCTAAAATGAGTACAAAGTACACTATGTGGGTGATGAAAACACTTATAACTTCGACTCAAGCAGTTCAAAAGCAATCCATGTAACCAAAACATTTGTATCCTGGTAGTATTCTGAAATTAAAAGGAAAAAGGGATTATCTGCTAAAGGGAGAAGGGAGCCCTCCCACCTTCTCTTACGTAGACGCGGTGAACGTATAAATATGGCAGAGATTCAGTGTGTTAAGTCGATATGCTGAAAGTAGTCTGAGTGCCCAATGCCTGTTTCCAACTTCTAATATTTTTCTCTTTTAGAGACAGGGTCTCCCTCTGCCACCCAGGCTGGAGTGCAGTGGCCTCATCATAGCTCACTGCAGCCTCCAACTCCTGGGCTCAAGCGATCCTCCTGCCTCAGCCTCCCGAGTAGCTGGGACGACAGGCACGCGCCACCACACTCAGCTAACTTTATAATTTTTTTTGTAGAGGTGGGGGTCTCGCTTGTTGCCCAGGCTGGCTAACTTTTCATCATTCTCTCTCCCTGCCTTCTTTTCAACCACTTCTTCCTTAATCCTTCTACTCATCCATTCCCCTTCCCACCCCCACTGCAGTGGACTAATTTCTTTGGGGTTTTTTTCCTAAGCCTCTGCACCTGTTTCCTATTGGGAAACTCTGCTGTTAGGATTCTCCAGCTAGTTCTGCAAAGGGGCCTTCAAAGAACTTTTGAAATCTGCAGCGCTGTGTGTGTTTTGGTAAAAGGAAGCGAAGGTTCTGTCTGTCTGGTGGAGTTTGCTGTTTGAAGAGTGGCAGCCTCCCTCTGGGGCCTCCTGCTCTCTTCTGACTCAACGGCCTCCCTTCCTGCTGACTTGACTCTTTTTCAGCAGCGCATGTGCTGCTGTGTCGCTGCCTGCTTGCTTTCTAGTTCGTATTTCTTCTCCGGATGGATTTTCTATGAAGACCATCCCTACTTGTTTGATCTTTAATTTCAGATCTTGTCATTTCCTTTTCGCCTGCACTTTTTTTTTTTTTTAAACGGCTGTTTCCTTTGGCAGAACAACTTCCCGTGGGCCTGGATGGGTGTCAATGGCACTCTCATTTATTATCGTGGACAACTTCAACTTCTACGGGGGCGGGGGGCGGGCAGCTGAGCTCTGCCGTGGTTCAGAGGAGAAATAAATCCTCTTGTAACTGGCTGTTTTATTTCACTTCTGCGGCCCTCGGAGGAGGAGAGAGGAGCTGAGAATGTTGGCCACATCTGCCCACGACAATGTCCCCGTTATCAACTGGCTCCCCAGCCTGCTGGACGGAACACTCAGGAAAATGCTCAGGCTCATTCATCTCTCTAATTCACTGTTTCTGCAAAAAAACATAAAAAAAACATAAAAAAAAAAACCCCGTGTCTTAGGCATGGTATTTGAGGATCAGGCTCTGAATGAAGGCTGCAGTTTGTCTCGTACATGAGTGAGGCTTGTTCCAGACGGGACCAACAGTTCCCACGGGGACCCTGGGTGGAGAAGGCACGACCCCGATGGACTCAGAGACTCCTGTTGGGATCCGAAATCACCTGCCCAATCTGCCCTGGGCCAGGCTTGCAAAGGGCACCCCCTGGGGTGGACGGTCTGAATTCACGGAGAGACTGAATGCCTGCAACCGAAGCTTTGATATTCTTTATTTTTTCAAATTTTTTGTTCTTTATTTTTTGTTAAGACTTGAGCCAGTTTATAGAGAAGCTTTGATATTCTTATTGAATTTTTTAATAATTTTATTTTTATTTAGTTTTTTAATTTCAGCATATTATGGGGGTACAAGTGTTAAGGTTACGTATATTGCCCATTCCCCCCTCCCCCCTCGAGTCAGAGCCTCAAGCGTGACCATCCCCCAAACGTTGCACATCTCACTCGTTGTGTTTGTATATACACATCCCCTCCTTCCCTCCTCCCACCTGCCCGACACCCGATAGATGTTATCCCTATATGTCCACTTAGGTGTTGATTCGTTAATAGTGATTTGCTGGTGAGTCCATGTGGGGCTTGTTTTTCCATTCTTGGGATACTTCACTTAGTAGAATGGGTTCCAGCTCTATCCAGGAAAACACAAGAGGTGCTAGATCACCGTTGTTTCTTAGAGCTGAGTAGCACTCCATGGTATATCCATATACTGCATTTTATTAATCCACTCATGAATCCACTTGGGTTGTTTCCACAACTTTGCAACTGTGAACTGTGCTGCTATAAACATCCGAGTGCAGGTGTCTTTTTTGTAGAGTGTCATTGGATCTTTAGGGTAGATGCCCAGTAGTGGGATTGCTGGATCAAATGGTAGATCCACTTGTATCGCTTTGAGGTATCTCCATGTTGCTTTCCACAGAGGTTGCACTAGTTTGCAGTCCCACCAGCAGTGCAGGAGTGTTCCTCTCTCTCTGCATCCACGCCAGCATCTATTGTTTGGGGACTTTTTGATAAAGGCCATTCTCACTTATTGAATTTTGAATGGCCATTTTCATAGCCACTTTGTATTCATCCACCCATCTATCTATCCATTTGTGCATCTATCCATCATTATCAGCAATGTCCCTAGGACTGCTTTCTTGCTCAAAATAAAGGGTCTTGACAGCTGAGGCTCCTTTCACCATATTAGCATAGTTTTATGCATCCTCCCAAACACGAATTCGTTAGTTATCTCCAGTTTAGCTGCACAGCGCGTTTCCATATCCGGAATAGATGAGAGTGTATCCGCAGCTCAATTACTGCCCTGTACCCCGATTACTCTACTTTAAAACTGTAATATGCTTCCCTTTCCCAGCAGTCCCCATTTTCCTTAATCTGTTCTTCATTTCTTTCCATTGCACTCATCACCTCCAAGCTTAGGGAAAATGGGATTCATTTCCCTACGTAGGGCGACTTTTAGGATACTCTGTATAATGTTCTTATTACTTATGCTGTTCACGGTTTATTGGTTCAAGAACATAAGCTCCATGAGGCCGGGTGCGGTGGCTCATGCCTGACATCCTACCACTCTGGGAGGCCGAGGCGGGAAGATCGCTCAAGGTCAGGAGTTCGGAACCAGCCTGAGCAAGAGTGAGATGCTGTCTCTACTATAAATAGAAAGAAATTAATTGGCCAACTAATAAATATATATATATACTTAGCCAGGCGTGGTGGCGCATGCCTGTAGTCCCAGCTACGCGGGAGGCCAAGGAGGGGGATTGCTTGAGCCCAGGAGTTGGAGGTTGCTGTGAGCTAGGCTGACGCCACGGCACTCACTCTAGCCTGGGCAGCAAAGCGAGACTCTGTCTTAAGAAAAACAAAACAAAAACAAAACACCCCAGCACATTTCCAAATGCACATATTGTCCAATAAGTCTTTGCTTGATAACTACGGCAAGTCTTGGAACCATGTTTTTTGTTTTGCTTTTTTTTGTTGTTTGTTTGTTTTTTTGAGACAGAGTCTCACTCTGTTGCCCAGGCTAGAGTGAGTGCCGTGGCGTCAGCCTAGTTCGCAGCAACCTCCAACTCCTGGGCTTAAATCATCCTCCTGCCTCAACCTCCCGAGTAGCTGGGACTACAGGCATGCGCCACCATGCTTGGCAAACTTTTTCTATATATTTTTAGTTGACCACTTAATTTCTTTCTATTTTTAATGGAGACGGGGTCTCGCTCTTGCTCAGGCTGAGTTTGAACTCCTGACCTTGAGCAAGGTGCCTGACTTGGCCTCCTGAGTAGCTGGGACTATAGGCATGCACCACTATGCCCAGCTTTTCTATATATTTTCAGTTGACCACTTAATTTCTTTCTATTATTAGTGGGGACGGGGTCTCTCTCTTGCTCAGGCTGGTCTCGAACCCCTGAGCTCAAACAATCCGCCTGCCTCGGCCTCCCAGAGTGCTAGGACTACAGGCGTGAGCCACCATGCCCGGCCTGTTTTATTTTATTTTATTTTATTATTTATTTATTTATTGCTTTCAATGTTATCTGTTATGGTGATCTACTGTTTTATTTTTTTAACACTGAGGTTCCACCTAGCAAATAATTAGTCCACCTATGGCATATGGGGACCTCTCAGCGACGATGAGCTTGCCTCCCTACGTGCCTCACTCAACGGATTTCAAAATCCCTCCACGCAATTAAAGTATTGAATGGTGACACTCGGCTGTCACATACTCCTGCTCCGGCCGTCATTAACACAAGCCAGGAAGCCAGTGTTTACCACGTGCCTTCGAGCCTGACTCCGCGCTGCGCACGGCTCACTTCAGGGCACAAATGTCGCCCACCCTCCAAGGCTGTGTGAGGGCTACTTGAGGTCAGCTTCCAACCCCCTCCCCCCATTTTAGGCAAAAACCTGGGCACTGCAGGCCGAGAACAAGTTTGACTGATTTTCTTTTTCTTTTTTTCACTGCACTGGTCAGTTATTCAACCGTGATGGGCAAACCGCTGAGTTAAATTGGAATAACACAGTCTGTAAAGAGAACGACATCTAAAGTCGGAGATGGCAAAATAGCAGGCGTTTCTGTGACAGAGTATCAACAAATAATGACTGACTGTCTGCTGGGTACAAAGTGCTGTGCCACAGGGCACTGAGAGGTGCGTTAAATGCGGGGCCAGATGTCATTCTGCTGGTGACAATGAAATGCGTACAGAAATTCGTACTACAGTCACGTAAACGCCAATACCGAGAGTGCTTCACCTGCATTTTATCACTTAATCATCGACACAGGTACCATGGGGACCCCTATTTTACAGGTGAGGAATGTCCCTCCACCGGGAATTGGTGGGGGGCACTGGTTAAAGCTTGTCTGATGCCAAAGGTCAGGAGTTCGAAACCAGCC
Organism: Microcebus murinus; assembly: GCF_040939455.1. Lineage (NCBI taxonomy): Eukaryota > Metazoa > Chordata > Mammalia > Primates > Cheirogaleidae > Microcebus > Microcebus murinus. Next base: position 8,530,919 of record NC_134133.1, on the reverse strand, counting down.
TGAGCAAGAATGAGACCCCCATCTCTATTAAAAATAGAAAGAAATTAATTGGCCAAATTAAAAAAAATATATATATATATGTGTATATATATATATATATATATATATAAACATTAGCCAGGCATGGTGGCACATGCCTGTAGTCCCAGCTACTCGGGAGGCCAAGTCAGGCAGATCGCTCAAGGTCAGCAGTTCAACCTTTGGCATCTAACCACTATGCCATAAATTAACATTTTGCAATCATCTGAAATTTTCAGTTTTCCTCTACTTTGGTTGTATAGGCACAAACACAAGGAGACAGACCAACAAGATATACTTTTTAAACGTTCCTTGAAGTAATTCACGTTGGATTGCTCTCTACCCCATCTAAGCCTTTCTAGGTGGATCTCATTGGTCTCTACCCATTTGATATTTGATCATACGTTGCTCATCTTGAGATGAATTGCAGCACCTTCCATGAAGGAAGCACTCAGAGAGACACATTTCTAGTCCATTTCGAGAGACTTACATAAAAATCCTTTTTGGTCTTTCCTAAAATTAAAATGAAAAGCAGCTCCAGCAACAACATGGAATAACAAAAATGTTCCATTCTGCGGAAAAAGGTAGAGACGTAACTGATTATTTGGCATGTTAGGCAAAGAAATTGTTGTTTCGTTTGATTTTTCATTTTGAACTCCACTGTTAGACTGTGATCCTTTTTTTTTTTCTATCTTCATAGTTTTTCTTTAAAAAAAAGACTATCAAAACAAGAAACAAAAAGAAATGAATCACAGTTTCGTTGTCTCCAGGATGGAAGATATTTTGCCTTTGGCATGTACCCTAATTAGTAGGAAAATCTAGAACGAAAGTTTCTGTGTTGCTTTGGTAACTCCTAAGAAATCAATATGATTTTTGGTTTTCTGCTACAACTCTCAAAGTGTATTTGATGTATCCCTTAGCCATTGACAACTTTCTTCACACACTGAAACAAAGTTATCTCAGCCAAGTCTATGTGCTTGCAGATGAGAAAGTGTGGTTATTGTATGGCTCTTTGAAGTTTGCATCTTCTTAAAAAGTGATGCAAAATGTCTCAGAAAGATGCTAGATGTGACTGGTTCACGCAGACTTCACCCAGCAATTGCCTGACTTCTTGGGCCAAATTACATTAAGTCTTTGAGCCAAGAAAATTAACTTACCACTCATTGAAAAACAATATAGCAATCATGCCTTGGGTGAAAGCAGATTTATGGGAAAATCTCTTTCCAATACAATATCTGATTCTTTAAAAGTAAGCAGTGTGTTAAGTAAAAGTTACATACTTTCTTTTTAAAGAGTTTTTTTTTTTCTCCAAATCAGTGGCACTGCACTATGTGTGTGTGTGTCTCCAAGTCAACCTAGTTAATAAGCAAGACAAATTTACTCAAGGAACTCATTCGTATTATGTAAATTTTCTAAGAAAGATCCTAATTTAACTTCTTAATTCTCTTTCAAAGGCTCTTTAGTTTAATCACAATGCCTGTGAAGAAACAACCAAAAAAGAACAAGAAATGGAATGTACATGCACAATTACATTCATGTTACATGTATATGGTACCAATTGGATACCAAAAAGAACGGCTAGTCTCTAGGTTGGCTCAGTAACACGGAACTGACACCATGAATTTCAACTGTGGACAGAAATACAAAGTGGGTTGAGGCCATTTTTGCACAATTAATTTCTTCTGATGCCCTGACCTCTGGAAAGTTATTTTTGCTCTACATGCATCTATGTGCATGTAACCAAAGGCTTCAAATTTGCAATTCAAAGTCTCAGCCAAGGGAGGCGAAACATGATTTCCTTAGGGTTCGGGTCCGTGTTCGTGAGCCTCTATATGTCCATGTCTCTGTAGTAGCAGTAGGAGGATGAGAGACCAAGGAGCCCTTGAACTTGGAAATGAGATCTACGGGGGAGAAAGCATGCCAGTCTCAGCCCAAAGAACATACGTGCCTCCTTTCTTTCCCATGCTGTCCTGGCAGCATGCATGATCTGAGAGCCTGCCCTTGCAGAGTAGAATCGAGTTAGGTTGGTAGGAGAGAAACTTCTATTGTCCGATGAACACCTATGTGCTCAATTTCGTTTCCACTTCCGTTGCAGATACATAAGTGAGCCCACGCTCACCAGTTCTGGCAAAGGGACTCTGAGTGAAAATAGTACCTTACGAGCCGAAGTATTTAAAATCCAGGGCATGACTCTCGGGCTTTTTCTCTGTCTTATTGATGCAGAGGCCACAGGGCCAGATGTCAGAATCATACAACTCAGAAGACTGGATCTCTTGCAAGGGAGCTGGGTGGCCCTAGAGAACCGCTAGTTCCTCAAAAGAGTTTGTGTGCGTGGGAAACAAACTTTCCGGGTTATGTTACTAAAATAGAGGAAGGTATTATCCAGAATAGCCTAGTTTACTATGGTAATCTACGTCAACTGCTACGATAATCAAAGTAATCAGAAACTATAATAAGACACAAATGCTAAATACAGATATTTCTTTTTGTATTTACTCCATTGGAGACAATCTAGAAAAATCAATTAGACAACCCACATTCCAAAGGGAAAAGAAGGAAATTCAAGGGAATTTTTTTTATTATTATTATTTGGGCTAAAAGCTGGGAATAAACACATAACTTCCATTGGAATGGTTTCAGGCCCTCAGAGATAGGCTTAATGCTAAGTAGGTGCCTAATTTGTTCCCTTATTTATGGCCTCCAAAATGCTGTGCCATGTCAAAACTGTTTCCTGAAAAATGTTGCATTGCGATTCCAAAAGCAATCAGAGGTCGTTGAGAAAAAAAATCTCTTGCAGTGCACGGTTTTTCCCAACAGGCAGAAAATTAATCATTACAGGAAAAACATTCTGGCTCTCCCGTTCTTCCATAGTCTAAACGCTAACTGCAACATCATAACCCTACGGACTTAAATGGCCTCATTATCTGTGGACCAGGCCAGCCACGGCGCAGAGAGCCACCCCAGCGGAGCTCGGAGCGGGGCCTTTGCAAAGGATAGCGCTGTGGCCCTCAGAAAGACGCACGGTTGAGCACCCCAGGAGGAGCCAATTGTGCGCAGCAGCCAATTTTTCTAATTGGGTCATTTGTCCACGGGGTGATTTATACAGAATGCGGACGCTAGCCTGCTGCTCTCAGAGCAGCGTGACGGGTTCCCCCGGCTGTTCCAGCAAAGCAAGGAAGGGAGTGCTGGTGTTTATAACCTTTGCATGGCCCGGGCGCGGTAGCTCACGCCTGTCATCCCAGCACTCTGGGAGGCCGAGGCGGGAGGATCGCTCCGGGTCAGGAGTTCGAAACCAGCCTGAGCAAGAGCGAGACCCCGTCTCTACTATAAACAGAAAGAAATTAATTGGCCAACTAATTATATATGGAAAAAAATGAGCCGGGCATGGTGGCTCACGCCTGTAGTCCCAGCTACTCAGGAGGCCAAGTCAGGCAGATCGCTCAAGGTCAGGAGTTCGAAACCAGCCTGAGCAAGAGCGAGACCCCCGTCTCTACTATAAATAGAAAAAATATAATTGGCCAACTAAAAATACATAGAAAAAACTAGCCGGGCATGGTGGCGCATGCCTGTAGTCCCAGCTACTCAGGAGGCCGAGGCAGGAGGATCGCTTGAGCCCAGGAGTTGCAGGTTGCTGTGAGCGAGGCTGACGCCACGGCACTCACTCTAGCCTGGGCAACAGAGTGAGACTCTGTCTCAAAATAAATAAATAAATGAATAAATAAATAAATAAAACCTTTCCAGGCATTCTGACTCCAGAGAAACATGGGTTCGAGCTGTGGCTCTGAGTCATTGCAGGCAGCAGCGCAGCATCTGAAACTGGGGGCGAGGGCTCCGGAGCTGGCCTCCACATGGGGAGAGTGCCGGCCTCTCCCTAGCTACGGGACCCTGGCAAGCTGTTGGTAGCCTCTGTGATTCTTGGTTGCTCCATCCCTAAAACAGGAGGTCCTAACCCCACCCCCCTGCTAGGGCTCTCGTCCAGATGCGTTTGAGAAGAGCCCAGCACTGAGCCTGGCTCACGCAGGCTGGTCTGATGTCCTGGTCCGATGGACGTTGGCCGTGTTTGTTAGGAAGCTGTGTCACCGACATGGAATGTCACGATACATTATTGATGTAATTGTCCTTGTCATTACCTAGGGTGACAGTGATGATGATGATGATGATGATGATGATGATGATGATGATGATCGCAATCATTTCCTGAGTGCTTTGCCACTCTGTGAAGTGCCTTCTACGGATTTCCTCACTGAATTTTCAAGGCAACTATTTAGACTGTTATTATCTGCTCTTTGATGGATGAAGACATTGCGACGTAGAAAGGTTAAGAAGCGGCCCTGAACCAAAGAGGCGGAGTGGATGCTGGGACCAAGGGAAGTTGGGACGGAAGCCACGCAGTCCGGAGCCCGTGCCCAGGGTCACTGCCCCACTCCCTGCATTTACACAAACACCACCGCAGCGATTAGCCGGTTAGCCGTCCTTGTACTGACTCGGCCCCCCGTGCCGTGGGACTGCTCCTCCCAGTTGGGGCCACAAGTCACTTAACCCTTTGTGCTCGCTTGCTTTTTTTCTCAGTTCCTTTATTCTACTTGGGATTTAATTTTTTAAACACTCCAGAATGATAAATACTGGAGTTTCTTTTCATACAAACTTATTTATTTGAATTATTATTATTATTTTTTGAGACAGTCTCGCTTTGTTGCCCGGGCTAGAGTGAGTGCCGTGGCGTCAGCCTCGCTCACAGCAACCTCAGACTCCTGGGATCAAGCGATCCTCCTGCCTCAGCCTCCCAAGTAGCTGGGACGACAGGCATGCACCACCATGCCCGGCTAATATATTTATGTATATATGTTTTTAGTTGGTCAATTAATTTCTTTCTATTTTTAGTAGAGACGTGGTCTCGCTTAGGCTGGTTTCAGGCTCCTGACCTTGAGCGATCCTCCCGCCTCGGCCTCCCAGAGTGCTAGGACGACAGGCATGAGCCACCGCGCCCGGCCTGCCTTCCACATTTCTGTCCCTCTGTGTTGAGATTAGCACCAGCCCAGACGAAGGCGTCTCCCTCAGCCTGGGTCTTAGAACAAGGGACACATAGCACAGAGCCAAGCAGAGCCACTGCCAACCACAGGCTCATGAGCATTTGTTTTTCGGGGATGTTTGTTCCCGCAGCCCGAGGCTAACACCCAAAATATTCAACCACAAAAACTCAGTCCCTTATGTCCTATTCTCCAGTGAATCTGAGGATCTGGGCGGGCTGTCTTCCTGTTCATGGAGTGAAAGCCTATCAATGTGTCAAGTGGACCGGCAGGGGCAGAATCAAGAAATGGGAGAGGGAGGTCCCAATGCCTTTGATCCCGTACGTTCCGCTGTGCCTGTAGACCAACGCTGCACGTTATGGACATGCGCTAAGGAAGACATTCCTTTTTCACCTGAGCTAGTCTGGCCTGGGTTAAAACCTGACTTAAATGCACAGTGACGTATCAGTTCTCCCGACACCTCTGCAATGGTTATCTGATGATGTCCGGCACACCGGCATGCGTGACCCATCAAGTGACGGTGGTCACAGGGATAAGTCACACTGGGGTGTTCATCGATCCAAGTGAATAGCCTATTATGGGTTGAAGTGGCTTTTTCCCCTACCTCCACCTCCAAAAACCTATGTCAAAGTCCTAGCCGCTACTACCTGAGAATGTGACCTCGTTGAGCAATAGCATTGCAGATGTGATGAGTTCAGATGCGGTCATACGCTCTGGGAGGCCGAGGTGGGTGGATTCCTTGAGGTCAGGAGTTCGAAACCAGCCTGAGCAAAAGCGAGACCCTGTCTCTACTAAAAATAGAAAGAAATTAATTGGCCAACTAATATATATATAGAGAGAGAGAGAGAGAAAGAGAGAAAAAACAATTATTCAGACATGGTGGCACATGCCTGTAGCCCCAGCTACTTGGGAGGCCGAGGCAGGAGGATTGATTGAGGTCAGGAGTTCGAGACCAGCCTGAGCAAGAGCGAGCTCCCTGTCTCTACTAAAACTAGAAAGAAATTAATTGGCCAGCTAAACATATATAGAAACAATGAGCCGGGCATGATGGTGCATGGCTGTAGTCCCAGCTACTCGGGAGGCTGAGGCAGGAGGATCGCTTGGGCCCAGGAGTTTGAGGTTGCTGTGAGCTAGGCTGACGCCACAGCACTCACTCTAGCCTGGGCAACAAAGAGAGACTCTGCCTCAAAACAAAACAGAACAAAACATGACGAGGTCATACGGGAATAGGGTGGCCCTAAACTTATATAACCAGCGTGCTTGTAAGACGACAGCCGTGTGAAGGCAGAGACACACGAGAGAGAGAATGTCACGTGACCACAAAGGTACAGACTGGACTGTGCGGCTATAAGCAAGGGAATGGCAAAGACATTTGTCATCCTAGTAGAAGCCAGGGAGAGGCAGGAGGAGATGACCCTATAGGTTACAGAGGGCCTCTGGCACTTTGGTTTTAAACATCTAGCCTTCAGAACTATGAAATAGTACATTTCTCTCTTTTCCAAGACACCCAGCTTGCAGTACGCTGGGCTTTGTTAGGGTGGCCCTAGGACACTGATTTCTGATGGAAATCACTGTAACGCCCACAAGGGCCATATCGCCATGGATGTGTCCAAAGCATACCAAATGACACAAAAGGAAAAGAGTGGACAGTACAATGAAGTGGCCGGGCACACCGACTGAGAGATCAGGAAGACCTGGGTTCAAGTCCTGGTTTGTCCATTTACTTCAGGTGGTTTTCTGACTCCGATGTCTTCATTGAAATCGTGGGAAAGTCCACTGTTTTATTCATGGTGTTTCTTGGGAGTCGAATGAGATGGTGTGGGGGAGGTGCTTCTCGCTGCGCCCGGCAGAGTATGTGGTTTCTAAACAACACAGAGACGCACAGAGTCTTAGTTTGCCCTGCTATAACAAAGTGCATGGACTGGTTGGCTTATAAGCAAACATTATCTCCCACGGTTCTAGAGGCTAGAGATCCAAGATCAGGGAGCTAGTATGCATGGTTGGTTTCTGGCAAGGGGTCTTTTCCAGATTAGAGACTGTTAACTTTTCATTCTATGTCCACCTGATGAAAAGAGACAGAGAACTTGCTCTCTGGCCTCTTCTCCTAAGAGCACTAATCTCAGGCCGGGCGCGGTGGCTCACGCCTGTAATCCCAGCACTCTGGGAGGCGGGAGGATCGCTCCAGGTCAGGAGTTCGAAACCAGCAAGAGTGAGACCCTGTCTCTACTATAAATAGAAAGAAATTAATTGGCCAACTAATATATAGACAAAAAATTAGCCGGGCACGGTGGCGCATGACTGTAGTCCCAGCTACTCGGGAGGCTGAGGCAGGAGGATTGCTTGAGCCCAGGAGTTTGAGGTTGCTGTGAGCGAGGCTGACGCCACGGCACTCACTGTAGCCTGGGCAACAGAGTGAGACTCTGTCTCAAAAAGAAAAAAAAATTAAAAAAAAAAGAGTACTAATCTCATTCATGAGGGCTCTATTGTCATGGCTTAATTACCTCCCGAAGGCCCCTCTTCCTAATACCATCCCAATGGAGTTTAGACTTCAACATGTGAATTTTTGGGAGACATGAACATTCAGTCTATAACAGACAGACGGACTTACCTAGAAAGATATATCAATGCATACGTATATAGATTAAAGATCTATATCTTATCTAGCTATATAAAATTTAATTAACTGTTGGAATTCACTGTTGTGAATTCTCTCAACAAATTCCTGATAGTTTCAAATGAATCAATACATGGTGCTGGTGGTGGTTTTCCTGTTGTTTTTTTTTTAATGAATTTGCTCAACCTAATTTTCCAGTCATGCATAGACACTACTTACTCATGCAGACCTTGTTCTGTAAATACCCCAATCTTCTGTCTTTGCAAAGATAATCTTTCCCTAAGAGTTACAATCTCCTTTCCGTACATTGATTGTACGGATCAAAGGCCCTTTGACTTACATCAGCCTGGGCCAAAGTAGTCATTACCATAGATTTTCCACTTTCCCTCTTTAATAGGAGAAGCTTTTAGGATCTGGGTAATGGTTTGGATGTCAAGCAAGACCTGCAAACTTCCTTAGATGCAGAATAAAGTAATATTCCTTTGGTAATATTCCTTTCTGGTATATTCTATTCTGGTAATGTTCCTTTCGTCATCAGTGTAGTTTTTCTCCCTTTTCCCATCTGTTCTGCCCAACGCCATTTTGCCCCCAAAACTCACCTCCACAACAAGGACGGCCTTTGTACGGATTGTTCCTCATACACTTGCAAAGACAAAAAGAGTAAGGGCTTCATGCTGAAGCTAGAATCGCTTGATGTCTTTTGCGGCGGTTAATCTGGGCGATTCTGGTTCTACGGGTGGATTGGTCTAAGTTTCCACGTGTGAAAGATTGGGTCCTGGCCTACCAAGCGGAAACTTCTAGAATAGCTTACGGTTACAGACATTGCTCTCAACATGTCTTCTCCACCTACGCCTGGCCAAAGACTCCAATTTGCTGGTCTGAGAGCCACTCCTCTGTATCACGACGCTACGAGAAGACTCCCGTGGAGATGCATTAGAAAGAAGTACCCGATACTTGAAGGCTATTAGTTCATTAGGCTGATCAGTTCCTTGCCTATTAGAAAATACCTTCCAGGGTTTTGAGGGAATGGGGAATTGGATGATGGATTTTTGGCCCAGTGGCCCATTACTAAAGGAACAGGAAGGAGGAAAGGGATAGCTCCGCCAGCTTGAGGGTGAGTTAGGGTTGCAAAAATCATCCAGGAGAAGAATGGTTTCCAAATGGCCCAATAAGTCCTGTCTAGATGGACACCCAGATGCCTCCCAACCTCCCTCCCTCCCTTGTAGACGATATCCATGGATGTCATGAAGGCAGGCTACCCTAGGTGGAGACCTCCCCCACTCCCGCCCCTGAGCTTATGAAATGAGTAAGACTCAGGTTTCGACGACACTTGAAAGGCCAGGAGGTTCCACTCAACCTTGAATGGGGAGGAAGCGGCTTCTTGCTAGACGAGCGGACGAGCGGATATAGTCTGTAATTCCCTCAAAATTTCACAGGCTGGGCTTCCTGGCCCCACCCACCCGGACCGTTAGGCAGGGGTCCTTCTCATCTTTTTGTGACTATTGTGCAAGGAAGAAAGTGAGCCACCTTGCGTCCCTTCAAAGGCATCTCGACACAGTTGGGCTGGCTCAGCTACCCAAGGAGGAGACTCAGTCGGCAGGTGTGGGCTGGTGAGGGTGTCACGTGTGACATTACCCAGCAAACACGCTGCTGGGGGGGGGGTCCTTCCTTCCCTGGCTCGTCATGCTAGCGGGCATCTCACCTCTGGACACGCCTCACGAGCCTGGCCCCCCGGTTTTCCTTCCGCATGAAGTTATCAAAGTGTCAAAGCAAGTAGCAAAGCGTCATCCAATGGCTCAAGAACATACATTGTCGAATTGTCCTACAAGCTTATGTCTGACTTGCCCCGACCCTCCACAGGTAAGAGTCAAGGACAAATGTTCTCTAGCGTCATCGCATCTCATTTTCTGTTGCTGACCGTCCGTCAGACTTGGCTTCCTTCCAGCCAGATCCTAAGTCAGCCTGACTGGAATTGCATGGACTCGAGACTTCCGTGATAGCAAATCTATAGATATAGTATCTAGAGAAAGGTGAAAATGAATTCCACAGCCCAGTAAAACACCAGTAACCAGAAATATCCTTTTCTACCTGGGGGGGGGATCTCTTCATAGTGCATAGTTTGAAATAAAAGTGCAGAGTGGGACCTGGACCTCCTTAGGGGTGTAGCCGGGAATCGAGCCGTCCTGGGCTGGGCAGGCTCGAGAACGGCTGCTTTAAGCGTGGCAACGGAAGTCCAAACGTCTGAGAGTAACTGGGCCAGGCTGCCAGCAGGTGCGGCCGCTCACTGCTACTACGGAGAAAGAGCCACAGCTGGGGCGTCACGGGCGGACTCAGCAGGAAGCCGCCGCCAGCGGAGACGCAGAGACCGGGCTGGGGCCGGGCAGAGGTGCCGCCCTGAGGCTCCTGCGAAGGCTGGAGTGACCTCGGCTCGCAATGAAGCCGCTCTCGGGCCTCCAAATGGTAAGGTGTGACTGGTCGTGCTGCTTCCAGTCCCCAAACTCACTCTGTATGTCCACGCTAACCTTTCCCAAATCATAGTCTGCTCGACACGAGTGTTTGGAGGAACGCAAGTGAATCTTCTGCAGGGGAAAAAAAAAGTTACCTTTCTCAGATCCGCTTAGGGGGTAACTGCTTTGTACATAGAGGCTTCGTCGGGCCCTTCTCTGGGCACGTGGTTCTATTTTAAAAATTCTATATAAAAATTCTATATAAAAATATTCTAAAATTCTATGTAAAAAAAAGTGCCTGTAGCCTGAGCAAGAGCCAGACCCTGTCTCTACTATAAATAGAAAGAAATTAACTGGCCAACTAAAAAAAAAGAAACATATATATATAAATATATAATATATATAAATATATTTATGTAAATATATATTACATATAATATATATTATAAATATAAATAAATATATATATAATATATGTATATAGAAAAAATTAGCCGGGCATGGTGGCACATGCTTGTAGTCCTAGCTACTCGGGAGGCTGAGGCAGGAGGATCGCTTGAGCCCAGGAGTTGGAGGTTGCTGTGAGCGAGGCTGACGCCACGGCACTCACTCTAGCCTGGGCAACAAAGGGAGACTCTGTCTCAAACAAACAAACAAACAAAATGCCTGAGTGGTCCTGGAGTATAGAATTCTAATTAACCTTAAGTCACCTTTTCCTAAACCAATACAGTGGCCCTCCGCATGTGGGCATTGGTCCCAGGACCTGCCATGCACAGCAAAACCCAAGGACGCCCAAGCCCTTGGCATGCAGCAGTGCAGGATGTGCATGCAGCCCACACACACCCCCCCGCAGGCTGCAACCATCTCCGGATCACTTATAACACCGAATGCGAGGTCAATTGCTATGTAAATTGCTATGCTGCATTGTGTAGGGCAGGTGTCCTCAAACTACGGCTCTCGGGCAACACGTGGCCCGCCAAGGACATTTATCCGGCCCTCCACCGGGTGTTTTTGCCGCCTGCCTGTCCTGCTCAGCAGCCGACGCGTCCCGGGCCCACAGTGCGCACTCTCCAACGGTCTGAGGGACAGTAGACTGGCCCCTGTTTACAAAGTTTGAGGACCCCTGGTTTAGGGAATAATGACAAGAAAAAAAAGTATGTATGTGTTCAATACAAACCCAAATATTTTTCTTTTTCTGAATATTTTTACCCCTCAGTTGGTAGAATCCATGGGCACGGGAACCCCTGGACACGTATGGCTGACTGCATGTGTTTTCATGAGAACACATAATAAGTGTCCATGGAAGACTGTTTGAGGAATTCTGGTGGACACAGGTAAACATAAAAGTTGAGAGGACTGGTTTTGTCTATCAGAAATGTAGCAAAGGTCTTCTCTGCTCCTGTCTCCCCGTTGGTTAGTTTCCCAACGAACGGGCAGTCTAGCTCAGTGGTCAGGAGAACGGGTTTGGAGCCAGACTGCCTGGGTTCACATGCCTGCCCCGAAACGAGCAGGGAGTAAGATCTTTCCGATGCATTTGTGCAGCTGCTCCACGTCGCGGTTTCCTGCCCTCAAAGCGGAGATTGAGGATGCTCTCTCCACGGGGTTGCCGTGGGGTGCACACAAAAACACTCTGTGCAAGTTCAGGTTCATTCCCCGAGTTTGCCTGGAGCCCTAGGATCTGTGACGGCGCCTTGGAAGGCAGGAGCAGGGAACAGAAGGGATGGGGGCGACGCCAAACTTCCACCTCCCCACCTCCACGCTGCAGCCGGAGCTGTACTACCTTGATAGATATGTGTGGAATCTGGGTGACCCTTAATTAAGAAAAAAGAGGGAAAAAAAGATGCATTCCAAATAAAGAAAGACTAAGAAAACCACTGCCCTCTGCAGCGTCTTGTCATTACCGTGTTTCCCTGAAAATAAGGCCTACCCATAAAAAATAAGCCCTAGCAGCATGTCTAAGCATGTGCGCAATAGAAGCCCTACCCCGAAAATAAGCCCTAGTGCTGGGCGTTGCTATGAAAATAAACCCTAGTGCTGGGCGTGGCTATGGAAATAAGCCCTAGTGCTGGGCGTGGCTATGGAAATAAGCCCTAGTGCTGGGCGTGGCTATGGAAATAAGCCCTAGTGCTGGGCGTGGCTATGAAAATAAGCCCTAGTGCTGGGAGTGGCTATGAAAATAAGCCCTAGTGCTGGGAGTGGCTATGAAAATAAGCCCTAGTGATGGGCGTGGCTATGAAAATAAGCCCTAGTGCTGGGAGTGGCTATGAAAATAAGCCCTGGTGATGGGCGTGGCTATGAAAATAAGCCCTAGTGATGGGCGTGGCTACGCAGCACATCTGCACAACCCGTGCATATCGTCTCGGAGCGGGAAAGAACACGAGCAGCCCTTCTCATCCGCCCCATGAGAGCTCTAGTGCTCCACAGGAGAGATCGGGGCCAGTGGTTCCAAAGGAAATAGAGTTGCAAGACATTCAGGATGGGATTCAGGGTTTGGAGAGTGATGAGGATGTTCCAGAAGAAGACAACTTCACTCTATTTGAATCAATGTAGATGGTTGCACTGTACTTAAAAAGAAAATAACACATCTCCTGAACATAAGCCCTGCTAGGGTGTCTTCTGGAGGAAAAATAAATATAAGACCCGGTCTTATTTTGGGGGAAACACGGTAGTAGCATACAACGCCCTTCCACAATTATTGTGCAATCTCCTAACTGTGCTGCTCATCTCCCCGAATATTTTGTATCCTCTTTGGGAGAAGGGCCTAGGTCATTTCCAAGGATCTAGCTCCCCCAGTTAAATCGGTTACGCTAGCAAGGACTTAAATACTTGTCAATGAGGAACCACCACCTTGTTCCACACTGGCGCCCCCATAGATTGCCTTTCTTAAGGTTCAGCCCACCAAGAACTCTCTTTCCACTTCCTTGAGCAGGCAGCCACAGCATGCTTATCTCCCCGGACTGTCTTCCAGAATGATCTACTTCAGCCCCCATCCCCCCCTTCCATGGTCTCTTTCTTCCAGCACCAAAGGCCAGTCTCAGGATAGCCTCTAAATATCTACATTTCCTTAGCAGGATTCAGAGGATCATAGATCTGAGAGAGATGAAGGAGAAAAAAATAGATAAATCTAGCAGGGCGTCTTATCCTCTCCTTGTGCAAAACGGTTCAGGCCTGAACATTCTCTAAATATTTGTCAGGGCCCGGTATTAAAGACTGGAAGCGACAAGGCCCCTCCAGGGAGACGCTGGCATTAAACCTCACTCTTATAGGAGGGTTTCTTGGACCGACTTCTCGGTTTCACGTGTCACCACCAAAAAATCTCACTTTTAGTTAAATCCTTTCTCGGTGGCGAGTGGCGGGTACAGAAAAGCCACAGAAGAGTCAGAAGAGGGCGGAGCTGTCACTCTGCAGGCTGCCATCTCTTCCAGCTACAGGTAATTAAAACAGGATGGGGGCTTGGACTCCTCTCCTAAAGAGAAAGGACCTGTCGGATCTTGCAGGCTCCGTCTTTCCCGTGTGTCGCGCCCACCTCGCCAGCAAGGAAGACGCGGCAACTGGAGTTCTTCTGACCGTGCTTTATTGGGGGATCCCTTAGGCTACATTTTGCGGAAGACCCAGAAAAGGGGAAGGGCAGTTTCTTATATACACTGCAAAGCAGGAAACTCATATCATTGGTTACATTCGACACACAGGCGCAGAACTTGTTTACCAGCGGGAGAAGCAAGGGCGAGGCACCGGATATCAGCGCCATATTTTAATGGCGTTGTCACCGCGCCCCACAGCTCCCCCTGTTTTATTTAATAAATGAGCACTGAGCAGCCGCTCAGCCCCGTCCTTCGACAGAGCGATCAAGGCTGCAGAGCCTCATAGCCAACAGCTGTCACCTTGCCTCGTGCAATGAGCAGAACTCGGAGGCGTGCAAAGGCTGACTGCCAGGCAGACAAAATGGGTAAGGCCTCTGTCTTAGGCTACATGGGTTGCTTCCCCATCATGGCTCAAATCTACGACGCTCAATGATGGGGCCCCATGCATTCCCGTCATGGAGTAACCTTACAGCCAACTCGGGGGGGCTGCTGGGGCGATAACAGCGCCTTAGTTTAACATGTTCAGCCAAACCTGTGGGTTTTGCCCAAGCTCTAACGCAGCAAAAGCCTGAATCATCAATATCTGATTACGTTGGTTCTGACGCGCCATTCTGACAATACATGTGAGCCCTAATATGGCAATAAGCGCAAGGAGACCTGCCAGGGCGCCCATACCAGCCCATTCCTTAAGATGATTGGCAGCCTGTGAAATCCAGCTAGTTAAACCTTCAGCAACAGCAAGATCAACCCGTGTAGAATTAATATGAATAATGGATTGCTGTAACTCAAGTAACAGTCTCTCAAATCCATGAGACCAATTAGACATTAGGTAATGGGACAGTTGGCGAGACAAGTTTGCTGCACGGGACAAATTATGATAGGGGATGGAGGTAACGCATAAACCGGGCCACCGCTGCTCGCATCCCAGCTGCACAAGCTGCAATAACGAGTCCACTTGTTCTTGGACTAAGTCCACTCTTTGATTAATGATCGTAATTCCTCCTTTAAGCTGCGAGTTGACATTCACTTGGGTCGCCAAAGCGGTGGCCACTCCCGCAGACAGGTCGTTCACAGCCTGGGCAGTCTGAACTGTAGATGTCAGTGCAACAGTGGCGGCTGTAGCGCTAGCAACAGCGATGCCTATGGCAGTCACTATGGCCGCTGTTATACCAAAGTCGCGGCGATGTCGGAACAGCGTCATCGATGAGGGTGTTTCAACTGGAACAGGGATGAACCGAGGTAAGCGCGCCACAAATGCAGAGGAGTGTTGTGTAGCATTCCAGCAAAGGGAATACAAGCAAGTGTCATTGGAACAGGATAACACGTCGCCATCAGTGGACAGATTGGTAACAATAAAGATAAAAGGTGGCCAAACACAGACCGGGGTGGGAGCAAAAGATATATTAGACCAAGGCTTGGTTTTGTTCAATGTAGTCTCAAAGTAGGAGCTCTTATTCCACCTCCACTCTGCTGTCTCTATCTTTCCTCCCGCAATCATAGAAAACGGTGCCAAATCAGTGCAACTACCGTTGATTCCACACAATAACCACAAATCAAACGGGTTAGCTGGATCCCAAAGCCAAGGGCTTTGTGAGGTGAAATTGACCCCAGGATCGGTGGCACTATACACAGTAGACATTGTGGGCGACATGGTGAAGAAACTATCGACAACCCAGGATGCATAACTACTCTGGCACCCCGTCCAAGGTGCAAGGGATTCTCTACTTCTTTGGCTATGGCATCTGGGTGCCCACTTAGGCTGTAATTTTATACCGCCATTGACCCTTGTTGGCCAAACGCCATGAATAGCGGTGCCGTTAGCCTCAGGGATGGGCTGGGACGGTTTGTCAAGCCAAACAGCTACCTGCCGATATAAACGAAGGCACTGAGGGCGGTAGGAAGTATTAGTTACCAGAGTAAAACAAAGTGACCCAGCGACAGTAATGTTTGCGCTATGAGAAAAGTTTGCCTGTTCGGGGTCGAAAGGAACATAAGGCAGGTCCAGTGAGATGTTGGTGGTGAGGAAACGAGGAAAGACGGTGGAGTCATGGCGGATCGGCATCGGCATCGGGAAGACGTCCATCACCGCCCACCTGGGCTCCGCCCCGGACCCCGTCATTATTAGGTCCATCAGCAGGCTCAGCCACAACAGGCTCATCGTCGCTGGGATCTGGGCGGACTAGTCTGGTCAGCCGGGCTGGTACCCAAACAGGGTTCTCTTGGTCCTGTGGGAAAACACAAACAGATCCCCTGGATCTGGCCACTACCGGATCCGGGCCTTTCCACTGGTTAGACAACACATCCTTCCACTTTACCAGCTCCTTCTTAGGCTGCCCAGGTGCAACATGCCTGTCAGCGGCGGAGCGCCCTCTGGCATCTAGGTTCAAAAAATTCAAAGTAAAGAGAGCAAGGGAAAGGCGTCCTTTTGGTGCTATTGCCGGCAAGGCATCTCCCCCTTTTTGTTTTTGCAGATACATTTTGAGTGTGCCATGGGCACGTTCCACAATGCCTTGCGCTTGAGGGTTGTAGGGAAGACCGGTGCGGTGCTCCACACCCAAGCGAGTGCAAAATTGTTGAAAAGCTTTGGAAGCATAGGCTGGGCCATTATCAGTTTTGACAATCTGGGGTTTACCCCAGGCTGCCCAAGCCTCTAGGCAGTGGGTAATTACCTGACTGGCCTTTTCCCCAGGCAGAGGAGTGGCATGAAGGACACCTGAGCAGGTATCAATAGAAACATGCACATACTGTAATTTGCCAAATGAAGGAATGTGGGTGACATCCATCTGCCAAAGTTGCAGTGGGCGCAACCCTCGGGGGTTAACCCCAGTGTGAGTAACAGAACGAAAGGGAGCGCAAGGTGCGCACTGCAGAACTATGTCACGAGACTCAGCGCGAGAGATGTTGAACTTGAGGCGCAGAGTTTCGGCTGGCACGTGATACAACTTGTGAAACTCAGTAGCAGCAACAAGCGGGTCTGCTACCTAGAGGGCCCGAGTGGCGCGGTCTGCCAAGTTGTTCTTTGACGCCATGGGTCCTGGTAGCAGAGAATGGGCTCTGATGTGCTGAATAGAAAATGGGTTTTTTCTGTTTAGAATAGTATTCCTAATTTCTGTAAATACAGAAAAGACTGTACTTTTGGCAAGAATGTGAAAGGAGTTTTCTAACTGTTTAACTGCGTTGACCACATAAAAGGAGTCTGAGATGATGTTGATAGGTTCAGTGATAGTACTGAGAACCAGACCGACTATGGCACACTCTACTAGCTGAGGAGAAGAATAGTCAAACTGTTTTGTATATACCTTGTCTTGAATGACATAGCTCCCAATACCTGTCTTAGAGCCATCGGTATACACATCCAAGGCATCAACCAAAGGTAACAGTGACGTTACTCTTGGAAAAATGAGCTCGTTTCTCATTGCAAACTGCAGTAAGGCATGTCTGGGATAATGGTTGTCAATGCTCCCTGGGAAAGTGCATCTCAATATGGCCCATACATCAAGAGTGGCACATAAGGTGTTTACCTGATTGGCAGTATATGGACAGATTAGGCTATTAGGAAAGCGTCCGAAATGAGAAACAGCCAAGTTAATACCCTTTAATGCTATCTCAGCCACACAGGTAGGATAATGGCCAATCACTTTTCCTGGAGAGGCTTGAGGATGCACCCATAAAAGGGGACCATCCTGCCAAAGCACTGCCGTAGGAAGCATAGGAGAAGGGAGTACACAGAGGGAGAAAGGATCATGGTGTTGAATGCGCACTAGTTGCGCCCTTTGAATGGCTTCTTCAACCCTATGAAGAGCCTTAAGGGCCTCAGGAGTCAAAGTTCTAGGAGACGTGATGTGTGAGTCTCCCTCTAGAATCTGAAATAATGGCTTCAGCTCTGCTGTGGTAAGACATAAAAAAGGTCGAAGCCAATTGATATCTCCTAGCAGTTTCTGAAAATCGTTTAAGGTCTTCAAGGCATCTCTTCGGATGGACAGTCTTTGGGGCACAATCTTGTCAGGGAGAATATTACTGCCAAGAAACGTGCCTACCTCTCCCTCTTGCACCTTTTCAGGGGCAATCAACAAGCCTTTTCTTTTCAAGTGAGCCTGAAGGGATGCGTAAGCTTGGTGAAGCGTGCCCTCATCACGATGACATAAGAGAATGTCATCCATGTAATGAATAATCTTTACCTTTGAAAACTTCTGCCTAACCGGCTGGATAGCTGAGGCCACATAAAGTTGGCACATAGTGGGACTGTTAGCCATGCCCTGAGGCAAAACCTGCCATTGATATCTTGCATCAGGCTGCTCGTGGTTTGTGGAGGGCAGCGTGAATGCAAATCTGTTCTTATCCTGCGGATGCAGAGGAATAGAGAAAAAACAGTCTTTGATGTCTATAATAATAAGGCTCCAACGTTTAGGCAATGCTGAGAGAAGGGGCAATCCTCTTTGAACAGGCCCCATAAGCTGCATCTGGGCATTAATTGCTCTAAGGTCATGCAACAGTCTCCATTTACCAGACTTCTTTTTAATTACAAAAATAGGAGTATTCCAAGGAGATTGAGAGGGTTCAAGATGTCCAAGAGTAAGCTGTTCTTGTACTAAATCACGGGCAGCATGTAACTTCTCTTTAGGCAAGGGCCACTGAGGCACCCACACCGGCTCCTCTGTTTTCCAGGGTATGGGCAGAAGCTCCTCAGTGGCGAGCGGCCCCTAAGAAAAACCCAGCCCTTCCCAAGGCGGGGCATGCGGAGGTGGGCGGTACCGCTCACAACCTGCCGCTTTCTGAAAAACTGGTTTCTCTTTCTTTTTTAGTTTCTCATCTGACTCTGGGCTATACGGGGGCGGCCACTTAGTATCTCCGTCCGCTGCACCTGGATCAGTTTCAGGAGCGATCTGTGTCGCCTCCTGTGTGTTGAGCCGCCGGAGCTCCCTCCTTAAGTCAGCGAAAGTAGGGCACGGAGGGTCTCCTCCCTCGGAGTCAGAAGACTCGGACGAGGACCCAGACTTGTCAGAGTGAGGCTCAAAGTGCAAGTCTGGAAACTGTGGTACCGGGGGCAGGGGCGTGGCCAATGCCCCTGAGCTAGTCCCCGACCTTTGTTGCTTGTTTCGCAACTTCTCCTTTTCACTTATCGCTGCAGCACCTCCCCCACAACCTCCTTCTGAACACTCGGACTGAACCTCCGCTAATTGCTCTGCAGCACTCTGAGAACCGAGAGGATCACATTTCAAACAATCTAAAATTAATTTATGAAGCAGAAGCACACCGGGTTTTAAATCTGATGCTCCCTTAAGGTCTCTCCCTAGTTTTTTCCAGGACGCTATCGTCAGTGAACCAGAGCCTAAAAACCAAGGAGCAATCCGGTCCACTTCCTTCAAAAAATTCTTTAAATCGCGTTTCTCAATGTGAATCCTATTACTAGATAAAAGGTTCTTCAGAGGCCACACAAAGCGCCGAAGCGGTATGTTGCCCATAGTGACTTGGGGAAAGGGAGAGAACGGCCGTCCCGCACGTCAGTTCTGAACTCACCTCCTAATGAGGTCGTCTCCGCTGGTGCTTCAAGGTTGTTTCGTTTTCCCGGGTTTCGGCACCACTTGTCGCGCCCACCTCGCCAGCAAGGAAGACGCGGCAACTGGAGTTCTTCTGACCGTGCTTTATTGGGGGATCCCTTAGGCTACATTTTGCGGAAGACCCAGAAAAGGGGAAGGGCAGTTTCTTATATACACTGCAAAGCAGGAAACTCATATCATTGGTTACATTCGACACACAGGCGCAGAACTTGTTTACCAGCGGGAGAAGCAAGGGCGAGGCACCGGATATCAGCGCCATATTTTAATGGCGTTGTCACCGCGCCCCACACCCGTGCAGAGCCAAATCGCAACCTTGCAACTGTAAGCCAGTAACAATGCCTCATGTGCGCGTCCCGACCCAGTTCACCTACTCAGACGCCCACAGGACTGGCGACTGCACCCGCTTCCGCCGGCAGATGGCCGTCCCACAGGAATGAACGCCCTGTGTCGCCGGGCCAGCCTTCCCTTTCTTCAAAAAGAGAGAAATTGGCTGTGGAAAGCAACATGGAGATGCCTCGAAGCGATACAAGAGGGTCCACCATTGGATCCAGCAATCCACCACTGGGCGTCTACCCAAAAGATCAAAAGTCACTCTATGAAAAAGACACCTGCACTTGAATGTTTATAGCAGCACAGTTCACAATCGCAAAGTTGTGGAAACAACCCAGGTGCCCATCAATCCATGAGTGGATTAATAAAATGTGGCGTACGTACACCATGGAGTACTACTCAGCTATAAGAAACAACGGTGATCTAGCGTATCTTATATATTCCTGGCTAGAGCTGGAGCCCATTCTACTAAGTGAAGTATCCCAGGAATGGAGAAACAAGCACCACATGGACTCACCAGCAAATTGGTATCAACGGATGAACACCTCAGTGGACACATAGGAGTAACATCTATCGGGTGTCGGGCAGGTGGGAGGGGGAGGGGACGGGTGTATACAAACACAACGAGTGAGATGTGCAACGTTTGGGGGATGGGCACGCTTGAAGCTCTGAGTCGAGGGGGAGGGGGCATGGGCAATATACGTAACCTTAACGTTTGTACCCCCATAACATGCTGAAATAATAAAAAAGAGAGAAATCAAAGACACAGAATGATAGCTAGACAGGAGGAATGAGTTCCTAGCTTCTACGCCGCTGTAAGATGACTGCGGTTAACAATCATATATAGCTGCAAACAGCTAGAAGGAGGAGATCGAATATTTCCAACACAGAGAAATGCCAAACATTTGAGACGACGGGTATGCTAATTACCCGAATCTGCTTACTATACGTTGTATGCACGGAAGCTTCGCTATGCACCCCATGACCATGCACGATTATTTGTCAGGTTTAAAAAATAAACAAAATAAAGAGGGAACCAGAATTCAAGATTTCGGTGGGAAATCTCTTCGTTTATAAACTTTGGCAACTAATCTGAATTATTTTCAACCCGTTGTGAAGGCCCATCCGACATCTGTCCCCTCTGCCAGGTGAGAGCTCTTCTCCCTCTGAAATCCAACGCTATCTGTAAATGTGTGCAGGCAGCACAGCGCTGGGTGTTTGTAATTGTGTGTGTGTAGAAGTCTTGCCTTGTGGGTTCCCCGAGGGCAGGAACCAGACCTGTGATTGTTGGATCTGAAATCTCCAAAATGCAGATATTTATTCTGTCTCTTCTAGATAGTCACAACTCTCAAAGGGGAAGTCCCCAGTACCTTTGTTCAGAAAAATGGCCAGGCCACGCAGGCAGTAGGCAAGACGGCTGTGGGACTAGATTATGTGGGGCTTTCTCCTCCTGCCTCACTACTGGATAGCCCGGTGACCTTGAGGAATTTCACAGTACCTTAGTCTTTTCATCTATAACATGATGATTACAACAGTCCTGAGGGTAGGGAGAGGTGGCTCACATCTGTCATCCTAGCACTCTGGGAGGCCGAGGCGGGAGGATCGCTCGAGGTCAGGGGTTCGAGACCAGCCAGAGCAGGAGCCAGACCCCCATCTCTACTAAAAATAGAAAGAAATTAGCTGGACAACTAAAAATTATATAGAAAAAAATTAGCCGGCCATGGTGGCACATACCTGTAGTCCCAGCTGCTTGGGAGGCTGAGGCAGGAAGACCGCTTGAGCCCAGGAGTTTGAGGTTGCTGTGAGCGAGGCTGACGCCACAGCACTCTAGCCTGGGCAACAGAGCAAGAATCTGTCTCAAAAATATAAATAAGTAAATAAAATAAAAATAATAAAAAGACTACATATAATAATAATAATAAAAAAACATTCCTAGCTCATAGTGTTATTGTGAGGTTCAAATGGCACAACAGAGTGTAAATCACTGAGTACATACACTAAGAGCTTAATACATGTCATTTGGAAGCTGCTTCATAGTCCCATGATGTCAAAATATCCAAGAACCAATGGTGCCCCCACTTGAACTTTATATTTTGCTAATTGGTCTAATTTTGTTCGCCTCTTCGGGTCTTATTTTTACCCCTGAAAGTCAAGTCGGCTTGCTACGCCCTTGGCTGAGTCCATAGCCCTCCTGATGGCTGAAAATGGTGTAAACAAAAGGTCGGGTGATCTTGTCTGGGTTACCCATCATCATGGAAGATCATGGCTACATGCTCACCTGCTGTGTCTCCCCAAAAATAAGACAGGGTCTTATATTTATTTTTCCTCAAGAAGGCATCCTGGTAGGGCTTATTTTCAGGGGATGTGTTTTTTTTTTTTAAGCACGGTACAACCATCTGCATTGATTCAAATAGAGTGAAATCGTCTTCTTCTGGAACATCATCCTCACTCTCCAAACCCCAAATCCCATCCTGAATTTCTTGCGACTCTATTTCCTTTAGAACCACTGGCCCCGATCTCTCATGTGGAGCACTAGAGCTCTCATGGGGCAGATGAGAAGGGCTGCTCGTCTTCTTTCCCGCTCCACGACGACATGCATGGGTTGTGCAGATGCGCTGCGTAGCCACGCCCACCACTAGGGCTTATTTTCATAGCCACGCCCACCACTAGGGCTTATTTTCCTAGCCACGCCCATCACTAGGGCTTATTTTCATAGCCACGCCCAGCACTAGGGCTTATTTTCGAGGTAGGGCTTTTATTGTGCACATGCTTAGACATCCTGCTAGGGCTGATTTTATGGGTGGGTCTTATTTTCGGGGAAACATGGTACGTCCACGTATGGGCTGTGGGGCTGGAGGGACACGCATGTATTCTAGCAGACACGGATGCGCCATCCCGCAAGGAAAGACTTGCTGCCCACCTGGGGGTTGGAGGTTGGGGGGTGGTCAGCAAACAGTGTCCAGCTGTTGCTACTTCTGAATGGGCTTCCGCTCTAGAACTGCGTCCCTAAACGTCATACCTGTCCTGGGCAGCCTGCACACCCTACCTGAATGAGACAGGTGTAGACAGGTGCCACTGTCTCCACTCGTCATGGGACAACCCTAATGGGCGTTACTGGACCCAAAGCTCCCTGCTGGCAGGGTGAGGTTTAGGAGGGTCTGCCTCCTGTTCCATTTCCTCCTCTGCCCAGTCCTTCTTTGTCTCTTCCCAGCCCAGGTGTTGACGTCTAATAAACACCTTGCAACCCTGGACTCCAGCCCAGCATTGTTGCCAAAGAAACCAACTCACAGCACACAGGTGTGCACACGCCCACACCCTTCTAGATGTCAACAGGCCTTGACACCAGGGCTCCTCAAACTTGTAAACAGGGGGCCCATTCACTGTCCCTCAGACCGTTGGAGAGTGCGCACTGTGGGCCCGGGACGAGCCGGCTGCTAAGCAGGACAGGCAGCGGCGGCAGAAACACCCGGTGCCGGGCCGGATACATGTCCTGGGTGGGGCCCCATGTGGCCCTCGGGCCGCAGATTAAGGACACCTGCTGTACATCTATACCTTTCCAGCGACAGAAAGCAATCAAGTGTGCTTATAAGGAAGACCGGGTTTACATTAAGACCTGTGGATTGACAGGGTCATGTATAGAGTTGGGAAGGGTTATCAATTATATTTTCTTCCAATTTTGTTTTTTTAATTTTTATTTCAGTATAACATGGGAGTATAAATGTTGAGGTTGCATACACTGCTATTGCCTTCTCTTTCCCCTTGAGTCAGAGCTTCAAGCATGTCCATATCCCCCACAATGCACAATGCACTTATAATGTGTGTGTGTATATATGTGTGTTTGTGTATATATATACACGTGTGTGTATATATATATGTGTGTGTGTATATATGTGTGTATATATGTGTGTGTGTATATATATACGTGTGTGTATATATACGTGTGTGTATATATATATGTGTGTGTGTATATATGTGTGTATATATGTGTGTGTGTATATATATACGTGTGTGTATATATATGTGTGTGTATATATATGTGTGTGTGTATATGTGTGTATATATATGTGTGTGTATATGTGTGTATATATGTGTGTGTATATATGTGTGTGTATATATGTGTATATATATGTGTGTATATATATGTGTCTGTGTGTGTATATGCGTGTGTATATATGTGTGTGTGTATATGTGTGTGTGTATATGTGTGTGTGTATGTGTGTGTGTGTGTGTGTGTGTATACCCATCCCCTCCGCCTCACCTGCCCGACACCCGATAAATGTTATATTTTTTTCTTTTTAACATTTTGGTTAGAATTCATAACTTTGCCTTTACCTAGCCAAGGTGGCAGGCATGGCCTTCCCCTCCACACTGCTCGCCACGTCCCTCAGATGTGGGTCCATCCCCCCACCCCACACGGCCCCCAAATCTCTGGTGTTACAATAAAAAATTGGATCTCACGGGAGAAATGAGATCCACCTTTTTGCTGTGATGAAATGCACATGGAATCGACTTCCTCCATCCTTTCTAAGCACACTCAGTGCAGCGGCACCGGGCACCTTCACGCTGTGTGCGTTGCCACCGCCGCTGCCTGCACAGCTCCTCGCGGGAGACTGAGATTCTGTACCCAGTCAATAACAGCCCCCCTCCCCCTGCTTCCGGCAATTCCCGTTCTACTTTCTGTCTCTATCAGTTTGACTACTCTGGGTGCCTCGTACAGGTGGAATAGCACGGTGATTGTCTTTGAGAGATCCGCTCATTTCCTTTATAATAACGATGTCCTGTAGGCTCATGCATGCTGTATAGCATGCCTCGGGGCTTCCTTTTTTTTCTCTCTCAGGTTCAGTAACAGGTAAGCCTGTTCTAAGGTTTCTCGTCTTGTGATTATCTAATAATGAGGCCACACAAGCTGCTGGGGCAGAGACTGTCTAACGGGCCACTCCCAAAAGTGGTGCCACACACACACACACACACACACACTATTGAAAAACTCTTCCAGAATGGCAATATTTCAAAGATACTTCAGATGCCGAGTAACAATAAAAACTTTGAGGACAAAGACACCATTTTCAGAGTCCCCATCTCTCATCCCTCTCCCCTGAGTATTTAGCTGTAGCTGTCATTCTTTGTTGACTTTATATTCCCGTTTACTCTGACTTTATCCCATGATGTTAAAATGGAATAAATTCTGTTATCATGCAAACTCTATCCAGGACAGCCCTCTCGTATGTGAAGGTCAGATTCATATCCCTTAACAAACACCTGTACATGTTAGCTCAAACTAAACATGGATATGTTTAGTATGTTTAGTATTTAGTATGTATGTTTGTTAAGAAATAAGATTCTCTCCCATTATTATTATTATTATTTTTTTTTTTGAGACAGAGTCTCACTCTGTTGCCCAAGCTAGAGTGCTGTGACATCAGCCTAGCTCACAGCAACGTCAAACTCCTGGGCTCAAGTGATCTTCCTGCCTCAGTCTCCCAAGTAGCTGGGACTACAGGCATGCACCACCATGGCCAGCTAATTTTTTCTATATATTTTTAGTTGGCCAATTAATTTCTTCTATTTTTAGTAGTGATGGGGTCTTGCTCTTGCTCAGGCTGGTTTTGAACTCCTGACCTTGAGCGATCCGCCCACCTCAGCCTCCCAGAGTGCTAGGATGACAAGCGTGAGCCACCGCACCCGGCCTCTCTCCCATTATTAAATGCATATGAAAAAGATGAAGTGATAATGCATGCAACATGAGCCATGTCCAAGCTGCAATCTCATGGAGGCAAAATTATCAAGACTCCAATCTGATTGAATTATTTCTACAATAAGGAAAAAAGCTTAATTCATTTATGGACAAAATTTGGCAATGTTATAAGAATACATACTAAACTATGGAAACTTCCTTTGACTTGAATTCCTTGAAATAAATTATATATATATATATACACAATTGCATATACTCACAACCTTTAGGTAAGTCATGCTGGTTTTTTTCCATACAATTTTAATTAGGTATGTGATTTTTCAATGTTTTTTGAAATGAACATTGCTAGGACCAAATACTGACATGAAATTGCCTGCATGCTGGCAGTTAATTCAATAAAAAATTTAAAAAGTGAAGTCCTGCTCTCCGGAATGGGGAACGTCTTAACCCAAAGCTCTCATGATTTCCATGTAAATTGCAAAAGTAAAGATGCTGGGTTGAACAGCTAAGCAGGAGAAATCTGTTAACTTTCATTATTCAGTGGAAAAAAATGTTTTAGTCTGCAAAATCCCCTAGCAAATTTTGAATTGGCGACCCTACTTCTATTCACCCTTTGCAGTTGGCGAATTCCCGTGCTGGGTTAAAGGCTTTGCCTCTCTTTGAGGTGACGGAACCCCACGCCTCGTTTCCTGGCGTTGTCTTATCGAAATGAAAACTCAGACGCAGGGTAATCCTGGAAAACCTAAGCCCTCCAGTGAAAATGTGGTCTCCCTCTCTCTCCTCTTAAGCTCCACAGCGGAAGTGAAGGCTGGAAACTCACCGCAGACGAGAAGCTAGAGGTCAAGCTACTGGAGTGCTGAGCCGGTGCAAGCCCGGGCTCTCTAGCCAGAGAGGTTAGGGACAGGCAGCGCGGCCACCACAAGAAACTTGATTTTATTTTAAATAAAATAAATGAGCCAGCTCTCTGCTCGGCTGCAGCACTCATCCCCGGCACTGGGGGCAGCCCACAGAAAGGACGCTGCGCAAGCGAGAGGTGCCGGTGGTGATCTCAGCGTCCCAAGGGCCCAACTGTATGTGCTGATCCATTCTCGCCCCAGCCAAGCTCCTCTTTAAGGATTACTGCCAGGGAGGCTTCCCGTGGTCTTCTAGACTACTAGAAGGACACTCCTAGCAGTCTCCCAGTCTCAAGGGGTGGGCTAGCAAAAATCAATTCAAAGAGTAGGGTCTTCTCGGCTCTGGATTTGGACACCAATGACAAAGTCACGACATCCTGATCCAGGACCCAGTGGCTCCTCCTGGGTCCCGTGAAAAGCTCAGCCTGCCCCAGTCCAGACGACAGCTGATGATGTGTGTCCCCACACGTGGGATCCAAAATTGTGATGACGACAGTGGTGGTGGAGCGGTAGCGAATCTCATACTTCAAAACTGATTAGATGCCGGGCACGGTGGCTCACGCCTGTAATCCCAGCACTCTGGGAGGCCGAGGCGGGAGGATCACTAGAGGTCAGGAGTTCGAGACCAGCCTGAGCAAGAGCGAGACCCCCGTCTCTACTATAAAAATAGAAAGAAATTAATTGGCCAACTAAAAATATATAGAAAAGATTAGCCGGGCATGGTGGCGCATGCCTGTACTCCCAGCTGCTTCGGAGGCTGAGGCAGGAGGATTGCTTGAGCCCAGGAGTTTGAGGTTGCTGTGAGCTGGGCTGACGCCACGGCACTCACTCTAGCCTGAGCAACAAAGCAAGACTCTGTCTCAATAAAAAAATAAAAATTGATTAGAGCTCATTAATTATTAGTGGACTAGAACTTCCATAGCTTATTGGCCACTGGTTATATGTCAGTTACCATGTAGTGTCTTGGATATGAAACATTAAGGTTAGAAGGGGAAATACAGAGAGCATTTCTTCTGCCTGGGACCCACGCTAAGTCTAATACTTCACACACGTTCTTGTATTTGAATCTTTGTGACTTCCAGGCAAGGGACCTAATTTCAGCCCCGTTTTACAGATAAAAAAAAGACAAGTGTGAAAGGCTGAGTTAATTTGTCTGAAGTCAAACGGTTCATGAGTGGCAGACCTGGGCCAGGTCTGGCCAACTCTAAGCCCATTCGATTGTCACTTGCTGCTCACCCGACCTGTGCAACCAGCCTAGCTCTTTTATCGGTCATCTCTCCACTGTAGAGAAGCCCATCTCACCCCAAAATCAGGCATATTAAATGCATTCGCATTCTCAACAGACAGCGGCGTCTCGTCCAAAACCGTGCAGAATGTCACGGTCACAAGTTGCCATTCCCACTAGGATTTACTTTGACCCTAATGATGCTGCCTCCCATTGTTACGTTAGTTTTTTGATGGAGGTGTTATTTTTCAACTGTAAGATGAAAGCTCTTACAACCTTCTGGAAACATGCAAATCAGACATCACTTTGCAGTTAGTTTTTAAAAATAAACCAGTAAGACTATTGCAATTAAGAGACGAAGAGTGATCACACCTACCTGTAAGGAGCGATTCTAATTTACACCCTCATCTTGTTTTAATACACATTGCCCGAGTCTCTCCGTTTAGACAAACATAAGATTCGCCCAGTAGGGGGACATTAGTTCTAAGTATTTTAATTAAAAAACAAAACAAAACTGTTATATTGAATCGTTTCTGAAAGTCCCATGTAATCATTTAAAGCAGCAGTCCTCAACCTTTTTTGGCACGAGGGGCCGGTTTCATGGAAAACAATTTTTCCGCAGATGGGCTGGGGGGTGGTGTGTGTGCACGCATGTGTACACACATACAGGCACATAGAAACACACAGGACTGAGAGTGATACGTGTGATGGAGCGCTGCCATTATGGAGATGAAGGCTCCCTGGCCCGCCACGTACCTCCCGCGCCGTGCGGCCAGGCTCCTAAGTTTCCTGGAAGGCAATTTTTCCAAGCCCAGGCGGTGACTAACAGGCCATGATTGGGGGGGTTAGGGACCCCAATTTTAAAGTACAGTGGAGGCCGGGAGAGGTGGCTCACGCCTGTCATCCTGGCACTCTGGGAGGCCGAGGCGGGCAGATCGCTCGAGGTCAGGAGTTCAAGACCAGCCTGAGCAAGAGCGAGGCCCTGTCTCTACCAAAAATAGAAAGAGATTAATTGGCCAACTAAAATATATATAGAAAAAAAATTAGCCGGGCATGGTGGCGCATGCCTGTAGTCCCAGCTACTCGGGAGGCTGAGGCAGGAGGATCGCTTGGGCCCAGGAGTTGGAGGTTGCTGTGAGCGAGGCTGACGCCACAGCACTCTAACCCGGGCAACAGGGTGAGATTCTGTCTCAAAAAGAAATAAATAAAATAAAATAAAAAAATAAAGTACAGTGGAGTCCCGGGCTCTAGCATATAGCCCTCCAATCAGCCAAGTCCCATTTCCCTAGTAAACTAGGTGGAGGCCTTTTGTGTTAGATTTTTCATTTGAAAACTCTCGAATGGTGCTTTGTTCTTGGGGCGGAGAGTAGGGCAGGGAATGAGCTAAGGAACAGTGACACCGTCAACAGTGGCTAGCATTCATAGCACACACCCACCAAGAAAAGGGCCACGCCCTTTGCACGAATACTCATGTTTTTTAAAAAAATTAAATATTTTCTAAGAGAAGTTTGGGGTTCATAGCAAAATTGAGGGGAAGGTACAGAGACATCCCATATGTCTTCCGTCTCTACATGTACAGCCCTCTGTTGACATCGTACACCAGAGTGGTACATTGGTTACAATTCGTGAACCCACATGGATGTATCAACTAAAGTCCATAGTTTACATTTCGGTCACTCTTGGTGCGGTGCCTGCTATGGTTTGGACAGATGTATAATGACATGTGTCCACCATCATAGTACTATACAGAGTATCTTCACTGCTCTAAAAAAACCTTCTGTGCTCATCCTAGTCAACCTTTCCTCCATCCTAATGCCTGGAAAACTATTGATCTTTTTATTGTCTTCTGAGTTTTGCCTTTTCCAGAATGCCATACAGTTGGATCATATAGCATGTAGCCTTTTTAGATAGGCTTCTTGCACTTAGTAATATGCATTTCAGTTTCCTCCCTGTCTTTTCATAAGTTGTTAGCTCATTTCTTTTTAATACTCAATAATATCCCATTGTCTGGGTATGCCTCAGTTTATTTATCCATTCGCCTACTGAAGGACATCTTGGTTGCTTATAAGTTTTGGCAATTAAGGGTAAGGCTGCTATAAACATCCATGTGCAAATTTTTGTGTGGACAGAAGTTTTCAACTCCCTTGGGTAAATATCAAGGAGTGCAAACAAACTACTGGATCATATTTAGTTTTGGAAGAAACCAGCAAACTGTCTTCCAAAGTGGCTGCGCCATTTTACATTCCCACCAGCAACGAATGAAGGTACCTGTTGTTCCACATCCTCTCTCTAGCATTTGGTGTTGTCCATGTGCTGGATTCGGGCCATTCTAATAGGTTAGTAGTGCTATCTCGTTGATGTTTGAGCGCTCATTTTTGGATATTATGATCCTCATAATTTTTGAGAGTCAAAAAATGTACACACCTAACTAGCCACCATAAGCTTGAGTCAAGATTCGAACTCAGGTTGGGTGAATTCCACAGCTCATACTTTATACCATTGTAGTATCTCTTGTTTTTTTTTTTTTTCATTGTATTACGTTATTCGCAAATCCTATGAATGATATGATTAAATTACACCGTCATAGAAAACTAAGTGTCACCTTTGGCCAATCAAATATCCTATAAATACTCACAAATGTGAAACTTAAAGCTGAAATCCAAATTGACTAAATCTTTGATATCATGATGAAGGGATGATGTTTTAAATTGGGGAACAAAGCATTCACAACTCCCAGAATGAGAAAAATCCCCATCAACAAATATTTATTTTCATCATGTTCTACTGGGTGTATGTATGTGTGTACACATAGACACACACACATACACACACACACACACGCACAGAGATCCCTTTCCTCTTATGCCCTGTTGGAACCTCCCAGAGACAGTTAAAATCAGCTACCTAATATCCATAAATTATCAAAATAAAATTGCGCTTAATTGAGACTCTGGAGTTCCTAACTGTCACGCAGACCCAGCAGTGCGTGGAAGTCACAGAATCTCGGGGCTCCTTTCCAGCAACTCCATTCTCCTGCCGCAATTCAAATACCACGGACAGATAAAGTCATCAGGAGCTAATTAGTCCCTGTGTAGAGGAAAGACGAAGAACAGAATTCTAAGAAGCAAAAACCAAACAAAACAAAAACCACCCAAAACAACAACAACAGATCATTCGAACCAACTGGGTAGTTTGAGTACATGAGAATTGTGAAGTAAATTAATTAGCTTTGCATTGATCGGTATCAAAAGTCATTAGCCCCAGCCTGCACCTCAAGGAAATCTCTAGAAGCCGGAGATGTGTGAAAGAAAAGGATGGGGAGGAAATCAATCTCTGCTCTTCGATGCTGATGTTTTCCAAGGGTCCCCCGCTGTATAACTCGGCCGGGAACGTTCCAGGGGGAAGAACCCATGGATTTCTATCTGCCATTCGTGTCACCGAGCACAGACACGTCTGATAAATAATTGAAGCTCAGTGGAGGCAACTCCTCCATGGTGCTAAAAACAGTGGAAGGGAAGGCGAGGTGGTCAAGTTGCCCGGGTGGATTTCCACCAGGCGTCCGCTCATCCGTTGGGTCATTGTTCTGCCTCAATGGATCATCAGAGCTCACTGTCTCAGGAAAATCCCGGTGCCACATCATCTGTATTCAGCAAGTCTGGCTTCCCTCTCTGCCACCCCACAGAGCACTTTCCTCAAGTTCAAGCTCGGGGCAGGGCAGCGTGCAGATCGTACTTTACTGAATCCTCACAGTCTCGTGATTTTTTTTTTTTTTTTTTTTTTACACAATGCAGAAGCTGACAGGCCTGGGCCTGGATGGAGAATCATTTATCATAGGTTGCCAAGACAGTCAGTGGCAGAACTGGGATTTGAACCCAGGCCCAGGGAACTCTAGAGCCCATATTAGTGCCATACCAGGCTCCTTCCCTATAAAAAAAACAAACAAACAACAAAACAAAACAAAACAACAAACAAAAAACACTTATGCATTAAGGGAGCAGAAAGGAGCTGGACTGCCCTGGGGCTTTTGGTATTAGCAGATGGGAGGTTAAGTCTCTTATCCAATGGTACATCTGTAGAAGGAGAAAATGTTCTCTGCTAGAATGCTTCCATTGACAGGGAACTCTCTACCTCAAATCACTGTAGAGCTAATGATTGGAAAGATTTCAGTGGAACTTTCTAGAGCTCTATCCGCTGATCAGAGCTGTGGCTCCTGAAGCAGTTTGATTGAATACAGACCGAGCTCAGTGGCTGGATCTATAACGACTGTTTCATCAGTGAACAGTCTCTGCCTGTCTCTGTACCCACGTGAGGACTTAGTGAGTGTTCAAATGGCCCTGCTTCATGGTAAGCATTTGCCAAGGTCGGTTATAAAAATTTTACTGATTTGGCAAATTATTTTTTAAAAAATGCAATAAGCACCAATGAAGGACACACATAATACAAACGCTTTGACCTTGACAATGACCCCCACCTACCCAATATCACCCTCTCCCATTTTACCTCCTGGTCGCCAAGGTAATTATCATGCTCAGTTCCAAGTTTATCCTCCTTTTTATATGGTTGGATTGCATGCATAATTGTTTCCAAAATGCTTTAGAATCTAAATTGTGTTTAATGTTATAAAAAGAATAAAATCCTTATTTATTCTTATGTGATCCTCACAAGCTTATTCCCCCCAATAAAATATTTTATTATGAAGAAATTAAGTCACCTACAACTGAATAATAATGAAACACTACATATTAAAATCTAAACTTACATTAGAAAAGAAGATAGGTGCAAAGTTAGCAAGCTAAGTATCAGTCTTACATGCTCTATAAAATAATAATAATAATAATAAGCCTATATTTAGCAAAAAAAAACCCCACAATAAACAAATTTCTATTAATGAAATGGAAAGCAAATATTTGTTAGAGAAAATTAAAAAAAAACTCAAAAGTTTCTTTGATAAAATTTATAAAATATTAATAGATAAAACTTTGGCAATACTGATTAAAAGAAGGCAAGAAAAAGGTTTTGAATGATAAAGTGAACATAAATACAGCTGAAATAAGATAATAAATGACTATGACAACTATATGTCAAAATTTAAAAATTTAGGTGAAATGGATAAATGCCTAAAAATTTATGATTTCTTGGAATGGGCACCAAAAATAAAATAAAATAAAATAAACGCTTATATAGTCCTGTGACTATTAAAGAAATAGAAGTAGTTGTTGAAAATATTTTTGCAAAGAAAACATTACACCAGGCGGTTTATAGGCAAGTGTCTCGACACGTTCAAGGAAGAGACCATTCCAATTTTGCACAAACTTTTCCAGACAACAGAAGAAGGGAGGTTATTCCCCATAGATCCCATAGATAAATACAATCCTGTTACCAAGACCAGACAAAAGCATTGTAAGAGAGGAAAATTCTAGCCCCGTTGCACTGATGAATATAGACGCATGCCATTCTGCTTAGTGGTCTACTCGATTGTAAGCCACAGCAAGCTTGTTTCCAACGCACAAGTAGAACTAAACATCACAGAAAGACTACATTAGCTTCAGCACGTACCATTTTTCCAGTCGAATGATCTAGGAATGTTATCTAATTTCCTTTAGACTCAGTCTCCTCCTTTGCAAAGTGATTTTTCCTAATATCCATCGAAACCATGAGCATTCAAGAGACAGACGACACAAAGCACTTAACTCAGTATCTAGAAATATTAACAAGCGATAATGAGTTATAGCCTCTGTTTCTCAAGTACTTAGTGCCTTGGCTGAATATTTTCTTTTTTAAAAAAACTCTCCTTTATAAAGCGATACAAGTGGATCTACCATTTGATCCAGCAATCCCACTACTGGGCATCTACCCGAAAGAACAAAAGTCACTCTATGAAAAAGAGACACCTGTACTTGAGTGTTTATAGCAGCACAATGCACAATTGCAAAGCTGTGGAAACAACCCAGGTGCCCATCAATCCATGAGTGGATTAATAAAATGTGGTGTATGTATACCATGGAGTACTACTCAGATTTAAGAAACAACGGTGATCTAGCACCTCTTGTGTTTTCCTGGATAGAGCTGGAACCCATCCTACTAAGTAAAGTATCTCAAGAATGGAAAAACAAGCACCACATGGACTCACCAGCAAATTGGTATTAACTGATCAACACCTCAGTGGACACATAGGAATCACATTTATCGGGTGTCGGGCAGGTGGGAGGGGGAGGAGGGGATGGGTGTATACAAACACAACGAGTGAGATGTGTAACGTTTGGGGGATGGACACGCTTGAGGCTCTGACTCGAGAGTCGGGGGGGCATGGACAATATACATAACCTTAACATTTGTACCCCCATAATATGCTGAAAAAAAATAAATTAAAAAAACAAACAAACAAACAAGAAAAAACAGGCCGGCACAGTGGCTCACGCCTGTCATCACAGCACTCTGGGAGGCCGAGGCGGGCGGATCGCTCGAGGTCAGGAGTTCGAAACCAGCCTGAGCAAGAGTGAGACCCCATCTCTAGTATAAATAGAAAGAAATCAATTGGCCAACTAATATATATAGAAAAAATTAGCCGGGCATGGCGGCGCATGCCTGTAGTCCCAGCTACTCGGGAGGCTGAGGCGGGAGGATCGCTTGAGCCCAGGAGGTTGAGGTTGCTGTGAGCGAGGCTGACGCCACGGCACTCACTCTAGCCTGGGCAACAAAGCCAGACTCTGTCTCAAAACAAAAACAAAAACAAAACAAATCTCTCCTTCCATCCTCACGACCACCCCGAGAGGTAGAGATTATTATCCTCAGCTAAGGAACGGAGAAACTGGGTCCAGAGAGACTTCAACAGCTCAGCCACAGTCACGCCACTCGCAGGAAGCCATGCTAACGTGACAGACTCACGCGGCCTCTGAACAAACCACTGGCAAGGGCCCTTCCGACGCAGAGGCGGCGACACTCCCCCAAGGGGCAGGCCCGTCCCTCCCCAAGGCAGAGGACGCCTCACCTGTTCCGGTGAAGTAGCGTTCCAGCTGGGGTTTTTGACTTGCGACACGTGAGATCATATCGCAACGTTTCTTTTCTTTTTTTAATTTAATTTAATTATTTATTTATTTATTATTATTTTAGCATATTATTGGGGTACAAATTTTAAGGTTACGTATATTGCCCATGCCCCCTCCCCCCTCGAGTCAGAGCCTCAAGCATGCCCATCCCCAGACATTGCACATCTCACTTGTTGTGTTTGTATACACCTGTCCCCCCACCCGCCTGACACCCGATAGATGTGATTCCTATATGTCCACTTAGGTGCTGATCCGTGAATACCAAATTGCAGAGTTCCTAAAGGACAGGCTTCAGAGGGCCGGCGTGAGTGACAGATACACTGTCACGTCTCCCCTCCCTGCCCAGAGGGACCCTGAGTGCTAATGAGGTCAGGCATGTCCCAGCAGCTCTCCCTACCTCTGCCACAGACAGAGTTCAGAAGGTTTTTCGTTTTCTCTTTGTCTTTTTTCTTTTTCTGGCCACTTTCCTGCCCACCTGGAACCCCCACCAGGTTCCTGATCTACAGGACGTGTGAGAATCTATCTTAAGCACGGCTTGTTCATTGTTATTCCGTTAAGGTCATCAGGAGTGCCGCCAATAATCCGTCTCATGTTCTCACAGCACAAGGGTATTCGTGCAGGCAAGCGACCCGGGAAAAATCAAAAACGAATGCGTTTCAACTTGGGGAAGAGGTGAGTGGTGGGAAACTTAGCAAGGCTTAGGGACGCTGCCGGCCTGAAAAATCAGTAGGTGGGACACACGGTGTCCACTCTGTGCTTCCCCAGGGAATCCTGCCTAGCGATGACACGTGGAGAACTCACAGAGACTCAAGAAGTCAGCTTGCCCTCTCAGCGTGGAAACGCCACCACCATTAAAGATTACCCAGTGACACCATTTAACACTACGCTGCGCAAGGTGCCTTTCCACCCGCTTTTTGTGTCTTAGGAGGCTTCATGCCTGTCTTTGTACTATTGGCACCTTGGGAAGGGAAACGGCAGAACGCATTTCTCACCATTCACGTCGGCAGCGACACTGGGAACTGGGAACGCTGACGCATCTTTAAAGAGCTTCGATAGAGAAAAGCAGGTGGCGAAAGAGGCACTGAGCAACCTGCAGACAGAAAGGTTATTTATTTATTTATTTATTTGAGACAGAGTCTCACTCTGTTGTCCCGTCTAGAGTGCCGTGGCATCAGCCTAGCTCACAGCGACCTCCAACTCCTGGGCTCAAGCAATCCTCCTGCCTCAGCCTCCCCTGAATAGCTGGGACTACAGGCATGCGCCACCGCGCCCGGCTAATTTTTTTCTATATATTTTTAGTTGGCCAATTTATTTCTTTCTGTTTTTAGTAGAGACGGGTCTCGCTCTTGCTCAGGCTGGATTCGAACTCCTGACCTTGAGCAATCCTCCTGCCTCGGCCTCCCAGAGTGCTAGGGTTACAGGCGTGAGCCTCCGCGCCGGCCTACAGAAAGGTTTTGAGTTGGACCCCTGAGTCCCGTCTGCTGGTCCCCCGACAGGGGTGCCCGTAGCTTCCTCCCCTAGAGGGGCCGAGCCTCGTGTCAAAGTTGGCTCAGCTGAGTACTATGAACTGATTTCCGTCTTCAACTCTGCGTAGACACAGCCCTGGGCAGAGAGAGGGATAATGCAGGGAGAGGAAATGGAAGGGAGGAGATGGCAACGAAACAAACATGTGTCGTGAACTGGGAGTTTCCCAAATCCATCCATCAGCAAGATGGCGGAAATGGCCATCTTCCCCTCCTTTCCCGCCTTCCCTTCCCCTTCCGTCCTGGGCAGAGACGATGGCATCCGAGGAGGCAGGTGGTGGGAGGGAGGGGTGTCTTGCAGAGGTGGGGGGTGACGGCGGCGTGCCCCACAGCTACAGACGCAGGGCAGTGTGGGGAGGGGTGCCACGTGGATGTGGGCACAGTAGCTGTCTAGGGTCTGAGGACGCAGAGCAGAGAAGTGAGGGGTACAGAGGTGGGGGCAGGGAAGGCTAATATTGAGCAAATGAGTATATATATATATATATAGAGAGAGAGAGAGAGAGAGAGGGAGACAGAGAGACAGAGAGAGAGAGAGAAGAAGAAGAAGAAAGAAGAAGAAGAAAAGAAGAAGAAAGAAGAAGAAAGAAGAATAAGAAGAAGAAAGAAAGAAAGAAAGAAAGAAAGAAAGAAAGAAAGAAAGAAAGAAAGAAAGAAGAAAGAAAGAAAGAAAGAAAGAAAGAAAGAAAGAAAGAAAGAAAGAAAGAAAGAAAGAAGTGGAAGAAGAAGAAGAAGGAAGAAAGAAAGAAGAAAGAAGAAGAGAGCAACGGGAGCCAGGTGTCTCCCTGTTTGAGAAGGTATTTAGAAATATACAAGGGGGAAAGACTTGGATTTGAATTGGAAATACTGATAGGAACTCTCTGGGCACTGGACACTTGTGTAAAAATACACACACACACACACACACACACACACACACACAGTGTATACTGTGTTTCCCCGAAAATAAGACCTACCCATAAAATAAGCCAAAGCCCGAGCAGGATGTCTAAGCATTTGCGCAATAGAAGCCCTACCCCGAAAAGAAGCCCTAGTGACGGGCGTGACTATGAAAATAAGTCCTAGTGATGGGCGTGGCTATGAAAATAAGCCCTAGTGCTGGGCGTGGCTATGAAAATAAGCCCTGGAGATGGGCGTGGCTATGAAATAAGCCCTAGTGGTGGGCGTGGCTATGAAAATAAGCCCTAGTGATGGGCGTGGTTATGCATAACCCATGCATGTTGTTGCGGAACGGGAAAGAACACTAGCAGCCCTTCTCATCTGCCCCGTGAGAGCTCTAGTGCTCGACAGAAGAGATCAGGGCCAGTGGTTCTAAAGGAAATAGAGTCGCAAGACATTCAGGATGGGATTCGGGGTTTGGAGAGTGATGATGACCTTCCAGAAGAAGACAACTTCACTCTATTTGAATCAATGTAGATGGTTGCACCGTACTTAAAAAAAATAACCCATCCCCTGAAAATAAGCCCTACCAGGGTGTCTTATTGAGGAAAAAAAATTTAAGACCCTGTCTTATTTTCGGGGAAACGCGGTAGAAGTAGTAAGTGCATGCGTGCACACATACATTATGCGTGCATCTCCCAGCTCTGCGTGTCGAGCGGGTCTAGAAGCAATGTCATCACAGGAACAGCAAGCACACACCAAGCACCAAGATCTTAGCTTCCAGAATCATCCTCCCCTGAATGGAACCGGGGCTGCTTGGAGAAATGGCTGGTTCCAGGCTGACGGGGAAAGTGTAGGGTGATCCTGGAACATCTTCTCTCGCACTGGATTTAAGAAACGCTCAAAGAATGATGGACAGACCTGGCCAACGCCAGCGTGACCAGGGGACCCAGGGGGGGGAGACGGCCAGCGTAGCTGCCTTGCGGTCTGATATGCTGCAGCAGCCCTGCGGAACTCCCGCCGAGAACGCACGCGCGACTACGTGACTCGGCCATTACAAAGAAATCCTGCAAGATCCAGACAGAGGGTCATCCTATAGGGGGGAAAAAGACCTATATTCTTTAAGACAGAAAAATGTGAGACAGGGAAAGACAGAGGAACTGCTCCAGCTCGAAGGAGACTGATGAAAAATGACATCGAAAGGCAGCCCGTGTTTCTGGATAGGGTCCTGGACCAGAAAAGAGAAAGGGTCGCTGTTGAGACAGGCCGAGGGGTGTGCGTGGGGTCTACAGACTGAGCGATGGTGCTGTGTCAGCGCTGATTCCTGACTGGGAAGGTTTTTATTGTAGCAGTGAGAAGAGGCTCCTTGTTTGGGGAAGGTAAACACCTAAAGGTTTGATATGGGGCTTCATATCAAAAAAAATATATCTATCTTCTTATCAGAGGGAAAGAGAATAAATGCATTAAGATGTTAAAAGTGGGATAATCTGGGTGAAAGGGTATAAAACAGTTCTTGCCACTGTTCTGTAGGTTTCAAACAGCTTCAAAATAATAATAATAATGATAATAAAAGAATACTAAGAGTGCTGAGTTCTGAAAAGAAGAAAACCAACCTAAGTTTAAGGGAAAACTGTGTTCATACATGGTTAGAATCCTTCCTGGGCTTTCTATTATAAGATGTAGGGATCCAAAAGAAGACCCTTTTGTGGGAAGAACTGACAGGCAGGCATGCAAACAAGAGCAGCCTAAGCAGAGCCAGGTGACTTCATGAAAGGAATGGAAAGGAAGATTCAATATAAGCAGGGAGGGAAGGAAAAAACAATTTGATTCTTAGAAACTGAGAGAGGGTGAGCTCGCAAGCAAGCTGATAGTTGCCACAGGGAATGGAACTTGTGGGAAAAGAAGGATGGTAGAGAGAAGTTGAATAAAATTTGAAGTCTTATGGGTAATACAGTCCTTCCATTATTCCAGGACACCGCAGTCTCCATCAACACCGTTAGGACGTACGTGCTTGTTGGTCTAGCCCGTTAGTGGGAGACAGGTGTGAGACTAATTGGAGAACAGGTTCCAGGTGAGCACGGAGTGGTCCAGACTGGACAGGTACCTCTGGGCTTCCTATGAACTGTGAGATGCAACACATACACCAACAGCTCTGAAACATTGCAAAAAAAAAAAGAATAAGGAGGAGCCACCAGAGAGAGGCAGGTGCAGCGAGCCAGGATGTCAGAGGATGGAAGGAAAGAGAACGTTCGAACCCCTGAGCTCCTTCTCTGAACCAGGAGGTAGGAATGAGATGAAGGAATTAATTGCAAGGTTTGAAGGTCCAATAAAGGACCGAGATCCCCCAGCTAAGAAATAGCAGAGCCAAGAAGGGCCCCCGGGTCTGTAGGAGCCCAAGACCGTATTTTTTTACTGCAGTCAGCTGCCTTCTGCCCAGGCTTGCAGAGGTTGCGTAGGGAAGGGGCCTTCGATGGAGAAGGCTTCGTAGGGGAGGTGGCACCGAGCAGAAACTCGAAATGGGTTTGCCTGGCTGCGGGGGAGGAGGAGAATGGAGTCCCGGGAGCAGCAGAAGCAAGCACGACCCACGGAGGTGAGGAAGACGGGGTGGCGGCTTGGGGGCGGTGCGATCGATTCCCAAGGCGGCTAAAATACAGGACGACCCATTTCGTGGCAAATATAGACACCACGACCAGACGCAAAGAGGAGGAGGGTGAGGAATATCCAGCCTCCGGTGACACCGATTGGGAGGCTTTGGGACACACAGCATTGGCGACACATTTGTGTCCCGCTCTCACGCTCTGAAGCTCGAGGCCAAAACCACGTGGTGGGCACAAACTCCCGGAGAAGAGACACTTATTTTCAGACATCATTTAAGGAAGGCGGTGTCTGAGAGATCGAAAGTTAGCTCCGCGCTAACTTCTAGGGTGTGATTTTTTCGAGGCTGCAGAAACTTCCAGTTTGGATATACACTTTTCTTAAAAAAAATTTCTCCCGTAGTTATTAGCACTTGTGCTGAATAATCACATCCTTAAAAAATATCCCCTCCTTAATAATGCACAAATGAGGTCTCTTCGCTGAGGAGAAAGGAGCAAGGAAAGGAAGGTGATGAATTGCAAATCAATCATAATTTATGCAGATGTTCTACTGAAAACCACATTCATCACCTTTCCCAAACAGCACCACCCCGATTCCCTTCAAGTGCGAGAAGTCTGTCTTCATAAATTGGACCTTAATTTATCTCTCTAATCAATATATTTTTACGCCCAAAACTCAAATAGTAAACAATGCCATTGAAAAAGAAATTACCAACTAGACCAGGAGTCCTCAAACTACGGCCCGAGGGCCACATGCGGGTGTTTTCGCCCATTTGTTTTTTTACTTCAAAATAAAATATGTGCAGTGTGCATAGGAATTTGTTCAAAGTTTTTTTTTAAACTATAATCTGGCCTTCCAACGGTGTGAGGGACAGTGAACTGGCCCCCTGTTTACAAAGTTTGAGGACCCGGGCCGGGCTCGGTGGCTCACGCCTGTCATCCTAGCACTCTGGGAGGCCGAGGCAGGTGGATCGCTTGAGGTCAGGAGTTCAAAACCAGCCTGAGCAAGAGCGAGACCCTGTCTCTACTATAAATAGAAATAAATTAATTGACCAACTAATATATATAGAAAAAATCAGCCGGGCATGGTGGTGCATGCCTGTAGTCCCAGCTACTCAGGAGGCTGAGGCAGGAGGATCGTTTGAGCCCAGGAGATTGAGGTTGCTGTGAGCAAGTCTGATGCCACCACACTCATTCTAGCCTGGGCAACAAAGCGAGACTGTCTCAGAAAAAAAAAAAAGTTTGAGGACCCCTGAACTAGAATAACATGAAACATGGTATTAGAAGAAAAAAAAATAGCCAAATATATTATCTTTGGCCTTTATTCTGTTTTAACCTGTTTCCCCCTGCCTCCCCAAAGGACTATGTGATGTCATTGGTCCTAATCGTGAAGAATATGACCACAAAAATCCCAAATGAGCATGAGATTCCTTTGGAAATAAAAAAAACCCTGCAATCGGTGCTATGGTGCACCCTGCCAACTGCAGGCACTGAGCAAATGAAAGCTATATTTATAAAAAGCATGCTCAGCCATCGAAGGGCCAATGGCTATCTAGCAAGACTCACTTGCTATTTCTCTGAGTTATCTGCTATCAGATGTCACCTTCTTTCTTAAATGTCCTATTTGCAGACGGACAGAACGGCTCCAAGGCCCTGACTCCGGGGAGTACTGGTTAGGTATTTAAACACGTCTTTCTTAAGCTGGGCTCCTCTGCAGGTGTCCTCAAACTATGGCCCGAGGGCCACATGCGGCCTGCCGAGGACATTTATCCAGCCCACCGGGTGTTTTTGCCGCCGCTGCCTGTCCTGCTTAGCAGCCGACGCGTCCCGGGCCCACAGTGCGCACTCTCCAACGGTCTGGGGGACAGTGGACTGGCCCCCCCTGTTTAAAGAGTTTGAGGACCCCTGCTCTAAAGCAAACCCTGAAGACAGGACTTTGAAGACAAAGTAGTTGATTTGGAAGGTGATTCCAGAAAGCACCAGTAGCAGAGTAAAGAGGCAAGACAGGGGAGGGAAGCAGTCCTCAAAATGGGTGTCGTCGAGCGGGTCAGTGCTGCGAGCAAGAGGACTTGTCTCCCTGGGCAACATGGTAGACATGTTTCGGAGTCATTTCACGGAAGGATTGAGGGAACCTGGTGCCCGCCGGCCTCGGTTAGTCCCCGTGATGCCTGCCCCCAAGGGGAGCTGGAGGGGCGGAGAAAGGGGCTCAGCACGCCCAGTCCAGTTTGCAGCGCACACAGGCAGAGGGGACACCCGTGGCTAGGAAAAGCCGCCCGCCAGGGTGTCACGGTGCTCACAGATGGGAGCCGGGCTCTGCGTGTGGAGGAATGGTCACAGCCGGGAAATACGGGCAGTAGGATAATGAGGTCTGCAACAGGGCCCTTTTATGGGGAGAAGCTTAGAAGCCTGGGACGGCATTTGACTCCAAGCCAATGCGGCCACCCACCCCCCCGGCCCCGGCCCCGGCCCCGGCCCCGGCCCCGGCCCCGGCTACCCGGGGTCTTAAGGAGTGTCAGATGCCCATTGCAGGGCTTGCTTTGAGATGCACACCAGCCCTTAGACTGCTCCAGTAGTCATCGAAGGCTCCAAACACAAGTCATCTAAACCATCTGTGCCTTGGTCTGATTATCTGCTTAAAGAACTCAAAACACAACACATTGGTTAGCCTTGACAGGGAAAGTTAAAAATCCACATAAGAAGGAAGAATGCCTGCGACATATAACTTCTTTGCTACCATCTGATCCTGAAGCATGTTACACTCCTCCTTCCATTAGCACACATCACATTCATAATTTTACTTTTATTTATTTTTTATTTTTTGGAGACGGGGTCTCTCTCTGCTGCCCAGGCTGGAGTGTGGTGGTGTCATTATAGCTCACAGCAACCTCAAACTCCTGGGCTCAAGCAATCCTCCTGCCTCAGCCTCCCGAGTAGCTGGGACTACAGGTATGCACCAGCCACCATGCCTGGCTAATCTTTCTATATATATTAGTTGTCCAATTAATTTCTTTCTATTTATAGTAGAGACGGGGTCTCGCTCTTGCTCAGGCTGGTCTTGAACTCCTGGCCTCAAAGAAACCTCCCAACGCAGCTGGGCTTATAGGAGTGAGCCACCATCTCATCTGTCTTCCTTGGAAGGCGATAAACTCCGTGAAGCCAGAGACCATGTCTGATCATGCATAGCTCCACGCCCTGTGTCTAGCATAGCAGGGATTCAGTCAGTACTTGTGAATGCAAAGACGAATGAATGAAGGAAGGTTCTTCCGTCATCCATCGTCAAAATGGATCCCACAGCTGAGGGTCTGCAGTGCTGTCACCCATGAGGCACCTTGTGCCACTGAGGAAAAGGGTCTCCTTTGTGCAGGCAGAAGAGCCCTGAGCCAGGCTTCTAGCTTAGCCAAAGGAGGCAGCTGGCACTCAGCCCTGCTCACCGCGGCTGGCCGCCCGTGGCAGTCTTAAGGGCTGCATACTCAGACTTCTAGTCTATATTCTTCCTGTTGAATGAAAGGATTGCCCTTCCCTGCTCTTTTGAAATTAGGTATGGCCGTGCAGATTGCTTGGCCAATGAATGAAAGCAGAAATGAACCACTTCCAGGTGGAAGCCTTTAAGAGTAAGTGCACGATTTAAAAATAAAAAATATAAATGAACAAACAAACGAACAAAAATATCTCTTGTAGTATCCTGGCTAGAGCTGGAACCCATTCTAATAAGTGAAGTATCCCAAGAATGGAAAAACAAGGACCACATGCACTCACCAGCAAATTGATATTGACGGATCAACACTCAAGTGCACATATAGTAATAATATTCATTGGTGTCGGGCAGGTGGGAGGGGGAGGGGGATGGGTATATACACACCTATGGGTGCAGTGTGCACCGTCTGGGGGATGGACACACTTGAAGCTCTGACTTGGGTGGGGCAAGGGCAATATACGTAACCTAAACATTTGTATCCATGTAATATGCTGAAATCAAAATAAATGAAAAATAAAATATACAAAAAAAATTTAAAGAAAGAGTAAGTGCACAATGTACCGTATTTCTTTCTCTCTGCCACAATGACCAGCAATAAATACACTGCATGATAGAGCTGCAATCCGCCTATATCCCTAAATTGAACGTGATGTATTGCAGAGTACCCAGCTAATCCACAAGAGATGTATGGCGTAAGTGAGGAATACACTTTCACTGTCTAAACATTGGGGCTGTTTGTTACTGCAGCTCGCCTCGCCCACTCTGACTGACACAGTACGCAACCCGCAGCCCTATATTCAGTGGCCCTGGGCGGGTTAATGCAACTTGCAGGTGCTTTGTGCTCATGGACTGCTGTTCACACCACACCTTCCGGCCTCTCTCAGCACACAACAAAACCTTCTAATAGGCAATGCTTCTCTGCATGGGGGAGAAAGCAGGCAGGGCAGCCAGGCATAGCGACTTCTGTCTATAAAGACCTTCCTAAAATCATAGGAAGGAGAAAAAAAAATTGCATGCTGTCCGTTTGGGAGGGAGGCCTCATTCTTCCACTCTCCTATAATCTCCAGGAGCAATTTCTGCACCATCAAGACCGCCACTCCCCAGGGAGCCAGGGCTCCAGGCTCATAATTAGTTGTACTACTAGTACCATCACTGCTAATTAACGATCCGCGCACAGCTTAAATTGAAAAGTGCCCATTTCTGATCCTCCACTCTCAATCAAACAGACTTCCCTGTTTCCAAACTGTGGGCTTCCTCTGAATAGTATAATTTCAATTTTATTTTTTTATTTTTTTTCACTTGTGAATTTACATTTTATTGTTAAATTTAAAAGTTAATAAAATGATTTTATTCCCATAAAATATTTTATTTGAATATCAGTAAGGTGGATTAAGAAATCTGGAACTTTTTCATTTTTTCTTTTTTTATTTTAGCGTATTATGGGGGTACAAGTGTTAAGGTTACTTATATTGCCCATGCCCCCTGCTCATCCTTTTTTAAACTTTTTTTTAATTTTAGCATATTACGAGGGTACAA
The DNA here is from genome assembly GCF_040939455.1 of Microcebus murinus. Lineage (NCBI taxonomy): Eukaryota > Metazoa > Chordata > Mammalia > Primates > Cheirogaleidae > Microcebus > Microcebus murinus. Next base: position 8,486,481 of record NC_134133.1, on the reverse strand, counting down.
GTGTTAAGGTTACTTATATTGCCCATGCTCCCTGCTCATCCTTTTATTTCTTTTTTTAATTTTTTTTATTTTAGCATATTATGGGGGTACAAGTGCTAAGGTTACATATATTACCCTTTCCCCCCCCTCGAGTCAGAGCTTTAAGTGTGCCCATCCCCCAAACGTTGCACACCTCACTCGTTGTGGTTGTATGTACCCCTCCCCTTTTATTTTTAAAGAAAGGAAAAAAAATAAAAGAAAAAAACAATTAAACCAAGGAAGAAAGGACATTCTCTAAACTAAGTGAGTTGGGTTATCAAAATTAAAAGCATAAAAAGTCAAGAACGTGGGATTTGTATTATTATAGAAATACATTCAGTCTTGTACTTAGATGCAATTCTTTTAAAACACGGCTGTCACAGTAAAAAAAGTGTTAATAGTATTTAAACACAAATCCTCCCCCCCCCCCCCCGAAGCGGGACTCGCCAGGCAGGCGCGTTGGCTACTCCACTCCGCAGAGACGCCGCCTGGCCGGCATCTGAACACAATAAGCCTCGTCACCGTTAATCCCGATGTCTGAGAAGTGTGTCGTGTTACTTTTACTCAGCTGAAAAATGGGAAGCCCTTATTTTGAGCTACAGGCTGAAATACCAACCCAGGGCCTGGATATACCGAGGTAGCAAATAGGCTTCTAGGGCAGAGCCTCTGCGGGGCTTAAAAGAACCAGATCTTGGCCGGGCGCGGTGGCTCACGCCTGTCATCACAGCACTCTGGGAGGCCGAGGCGGGAGGATCGCTCGAGGTCAGGAGTTCGAAACCAGCCTGAGCAAGAGCGAGACCCCGTGTCTACTAAAAGTAGAAAGAAATTAATTGGCCAACGAATATATATATAGAAAAAATTAGCCGAGCATGGTGGTGCATGCCTGTAGTCCCAGCTACTCGGGAGGCTGAGGCAGGAGGATTGCTTGAGCCCAGGAGTCTGAGGTTGCTGTGAGCAAGGCTGACGCCACAGCACTCACTCTAGCCTTGGCAACAAAGCCAGACTCTGTCTCAAAAAAAAAGAAAGGAACCAGATCTTTTGTGAAGACCAATTCCCGCACTAACTTAAATGCTTCTGCCCCTTCTAGTCTACGTATAGCTCTTCTACAAAGAAGAGTAAGCAAGAGAGGAAGTCTTTTTTTTTTACCTTTTAATTAATTTATTTATTTACTTTCATTTATTTTTATTTATTTTTATTTTTTCCAGTATATTATGGGGGTACAAATGTTGTTTACATCTATTGCCCTTGTCCCCCTTGCCCCCTCGAGTCAGAGCTTCAAGTGTGTCCATCCCCCAAACGTTGCACGTCTCACTCGTTGTTTGTATACACCCCTCTCCTCCTCCCCCTCCCACCCGCCCGACACCTGATAGATGTTACTCCTATGTGTCCATTGACGTGTTGATCCGTTAATACCAATTTGCTGGTGAGTCCATGTGGTGCTTGTTTTTCCATTCTTGGGACACTTCACTTAGTAGAATGGGTTCCAGCTCTATCCAGGAAAATACAAGAGGTGCTAGATCACCGTTGTTTCTTAGAGCTGAGTAGTACTCCATGGTATACACATACACCACATTTTATTAATCCACTCATGTACTGATGGGCACTTGGGTTGTTTCCACAGCTTTACAATTGTGAACTGTGCTGCTATAAACATTCGAGTGCAGGTGTCTTTTTTGTAGAGTGTCATTGGATCTTTTGGGTAGATGCCCAGTCATGGGATTGCTGGATCAAATGGTAGATCCACCTGTATCACTTTGAGGTATCTCCATATTGCTTTCCACAGAGGTTGCACGAGTTTGCAGTCCCACCAGCAGTGAAGGAGTCTTGATTGCCCATCGGGCTGACTCGGCAGGCTTTGGATTCGGGCGGACAATAGTGGAAACGGACCCAAACCCCTCCTTCCCCACTGTGACCAACAGTGAGGTTCAAATCGTATTCATCAATTTCAGGGCGGGGAGCAAGAGCCTGGGGCTCAGCAGGGACAGGGGAGAGAGGCCCAGTGGGCTCAGTGTCTTCTCCTCTGTGTCCACTGCATCTAGAGTGGTCCCCTTTACGTCTGTTTAGTCGGTGAAAGCCAGCACATGAAATCGGCTCTACTGTCACAGTGAGTCATTAATTCAACAGATATTTTTCCTAGGCACAGACAATAAACCCCTGAACAAACGAGAACATTTCGGATAGTGGTATCTGGTACAGGGGCAAGCAAGCACGATCATGGGATAGAGCAGGCGTCCTCAGACTACTGTATTTATCCGGCCCGCCAGGTGTCTTTGCCGCCGCTGCCTGTCCTGCTTAGCAGCCGGCTCGTCCCGGGCCCACAGTGCGCACTCTCCAACGGTCTGAGGGACAGTGGATTGGCCCCTGTTTACAAAGTTTGAGGACCCCTGGGATAGAGCGTACCTGGTTGGGATAAAGGGCCTCTTTGCCAGACAGAAGGCAGGAAAGCCTGGCTGAAGGGCTATCAATCTGAGCAGAGAGGTGAATAGCAGAAGCAGCCACCGGGCAGAGGAAGCAGACAGGGCCAGAGACACCAGGGCAGGAACAAGCTTGGTATTTCCAGGAACAGGAAGACGACCATGGGACTGCAGCTTGGTGAGTGAAGAGAGTCAGGCAGACGATGGGGGGCAGGTGGGGGTTGGGGTGGAGGGGTAGATCATGTAGACTCGAACACGTTTAGGTCTCACCGTGCCGTGACTGGAAGCCAGTGGAAGTTCGACAACAGGGGCGTGAGGAGATCCAGGTTTTACAGAGTTCTGCCGCAGGGAGAATGGATTCTCAGGTGCAAGAACACAAGCAGGAGGATCAGCAAGAGCTGTTGTTACAATTCTTCAGGCAAGAGAAAATGAGGGCCTGGGAGAGAGCTGGAACAGTGAAGGTGGTGACCATTGTTTGGGCCCGGGATATGTTTAAAGGTGAATCCGATGGGATCTGATGGTGATTTGAGATCACCAACCACAGTCTGAGAAGGGGAGGCATGTTCAGAAGAAGCAGTGCTGACTGCTGTAGATAGCTTTGGCCAACTGGTTTACCAAGGATCAGAACATCCCCTCCTCCGGCCTGAGACCATAATGTTTGTCACTGTCTCTCTGCAGCTATTGCATTTTTGCTTCTCTGTCTGGACAAGAATTTAAGGATATTTTTGCATCACCACTGTTGGGTTTTTATTACGTGCATCTAGACTACCTGTTCTCATCCTTCACTTAAAAATGGCGACAAACACAGAGTACTCTCTAATGCTTTGTTTCCTTATGACAAACGAGTGCTTTGTGACCCTCACTAACATAGGGGTTGTATCCTCTCCCCCACCCCCATTCACAACCATGCCATATCAACAGCGTCTAATTACTTAGAAGACCTCAAATTACACCCTCTGAGCAACGTATGGAGAAATCTGGCAATTCTAATTATTTTAATAATCGGCAGAACCGCTCTCAACCTAATAAGAGAGTGAGAGTCCCTAATGGTAGTTTATAAAGATTACCCATCTTCTCTTTGCTTATCACGGAGTTTGCCCTTCTCGTGTTAAAGTTTGGACACACTTTGTACTTGAATCTAAAAAGGGAAGGGCAGTTTCTAAGAAGTTACTGAAGCAAGGCAAGATCAAAACATAAGTAATAACCACATTCGTTCTCAATCAGCATTGCAGTGAAAGTAATTTACCGCAGAGCACATAATTAAGTTATAAATGAAATCCCAAGACAGAAATTGTTCCCTTTCTAAGATTTCTTGTGTGTATACTCAGAAATGAGCGTATGATCCTAAATCCATCTCCGAAACAGTGACTCTACTTGCTTTCATGCAATGCGCTTTAATTTGTGATTATCTTATCTTACCCTCTCCCGTTTCCCTCCCTGCGTGATTGTTCTAATCCTTTTTTATCTAGAACCAGGGGGAGCTCTATTGACTTCACCTTTTTGGTATGACTCAGCTAAAGAAAATTATGCCATTCAAAACTGGTCTAAACTTCCGGACGGAATATCACATGCTCCATACTCCCTAGACTTGAGAATTTCACACTGTATCTACAGAGGAAATCGTTCCCCCTGCCCCATAGGGGATGTGTTCAGCATCTCAAGTCCTAAGATGACGGGAAGGCAGGTTAACACGCATCTGCTTTAATAACCTTTTGTTGTATAATAATTGAAGCAACTGAGTCCAAGAAAAGGGTAAAGATAAATGTCACACACAGAACGGGTGTCGTCTTGAGACCACGAAACTCGACACTTTTTACTCTTAGCTGATGGTCTTTTAAAGGCTTAGCGAGAGGCTTGCTGCAGAAACATTTAAGAAATAGCATGCAACTCTTTGCATTGTGTTTTGCCACACAAAGACTGGGTGTGCTTGTATGCGGAATGTGGAATACAAGGTACTGCTCCTTACCAATGGATTGCAAAGAGAAAATTAGCTCAAGGACCCCTGGATTTGGAAAGCAGGTAAGTACGAGGTCCTGAATCACACCGTGCTGCTGTCAATAGTGTTTTGTTACAAGTCAGTTTATGTTGCCCGAGCACCGCATGGTTTACAGTGAATTTTCGTGACGGCAATGCAGACAACTCAAATATCACTCTCGCCTCCGGGCCAATCAACGGTAAAAGCAAGCTCTATTCCTGAACTCAACGGCATGCAGAAACTCAAAATAATGTCCCATAAGTGTTCTCTCCATCTCTTCTATCTGCTTTTCCATGGGTGCTGGGCTAATTCCCTGCTCATCTTGGGGTGGGGGGTAGGGGCTTGGAGGAGGAAGTTTTAGCCATTCCTAGGCTTAAACGATCCTAGCTCAGTGAGCCCAGACTGAAGAGGGAGGAGGAAGAAGAGAAGAAAAATTCCCTTTCCTGCTGTTCCTATACAAAATTCCAGGGAAAGAAGATTCTAATTAGCTCTCTTCGGATCACTCCTTAAATCAGGCGTCCTCAAACTATGGCCCACGGGCCACATGCGGGTGTTTTTGCCTGTTTGTTTTTTTACTTCAAAATAAGGTATGTGCAGTGTGCATAGGAATGTGTTCATAGTTTTTTTTTTTTTTTTTTTTTTAACTATAGTCCGGCCCTCCAATGGTCTGAGGGACAGTGAACTGGCCCCCTGTTTAAAAGTTTGGGGACCCCTGCTTAGATCAATTGCTGTGGCCAAGGGACAGAGTAGGTTGATTAGACGGGGCCTGGCCACATCTTCATCCTGTGGCTTAAGAAAGAGCATGTACTGTGGCCGGTAGACCACCCAACCCTATCGAATGTGGGAGAATTGGTTACCCAGTGCAAATGGGGTACTATTATCAGAAAGGGTTATTGTGGCAGACAGAAAAAACAGAACCCACTGCCTTTCCAATCAGTTCACTGCACAATAAAAGCACGGGTCCTCTTTTGGAATGGACTTTGATTCCAAGATTAGAAATAAGAGATACGTCAAACCAAACAAGCTCAACTTCTTTACCTCCTCCTACCAGACGAGCCAAGAACCAAGAGTGCCTAAGAACCTCCCAGATGATTCTCTCTGTCCTGCCCAAATTCAGTAACTACGACCTCCGTATATTCCCTGGATGATAAATTTCCCAACTGAGACATCGCATTACAGAAGAAAAAATGCCCTTCGCCAAACTGTGTTTGATACTGAATGCCTTTATTTTCATATACTAGTCATTATTCCACCCTTCCTTAAAGTATATCTTTCCTATTTTCACCTTTCTATGTAAAGTTACCAGATGAAAGTCTGCCTATGATAAATCTAGGGAGTTTTATATGTATTTATTTTTTTGAGACACAGTCTCACTCTGTCGCCCAGGCTAGAGTGCCGTGGTGTCAGCCTCGCTCACAGCAACCTCCAACTCCTGGGCTCAAGCGATCCTCCTGCCTCAGCCTCCCGAGTAACTGGGACTACAGGCATGCACCACCATGTCCGGCTCATTTTTTTCTATGTATTTTTAGTTGGCCAATTAATTTATAGTAGAGACGGGGTCTTGCTCTTGCTCAGGCTGGTCTCCAACTCCTGACCTTGAGCAATCCTCCCACCTCGGCCTCCCGGAGTGCTAGGATTGCAGGCATGAGCCACCATGCCTGGTCTCTAGAGAGTTTTTATTACTAATATTCTACTCCATAATCCCCCAAATCTGGATGACTTGAAGTCTTCCTCTGCAGTAAAATTAATCATAACCATAGCTGCCCATTTTTAGTTACTATTTATTGAGTGATGACTATATTTATCATCACCTATATTAACAGTGATCCTCCACTGGCAATTATTACCACCTCCATTGTATCGTTGGGGAAACTGAGGTATACAGAGCTCAGAGAATTTGCTCAAGGTCATACAGCTGAGGAGTGACCCTGAGGGTCCCCAGGTACCCTCAGTGACCAACGTATCCACGCACGACCTCCTCTAACCTTCACTTCACGTTGGGAAGGTGAGGATTCCCATTCCCATTTTACAGTGAGAAAATTGGGGCTTAAAGAAATTAATCAACACTCCAAGTTAGGCCCGTGACTAAAGACACTCAGAGAGTCTCATATTTTAATCTCTTTTACACCTTGTTTTTTGGCTGGGCACGGTGGCTCACGCCTGTCATCCTAGCACTCTGGGAGGCCAAGGTGGGAGGATCGCTCGAGGTCAGGAGTTAGAAACCAGCCTGAGCAAGAGCAAGACCCTGTCTCTACTAAAAATAGAAAGAAAATTAATTGGTCAACTAATATATATATATATATATATATATATATATATATAGAGAGAGAGAGAGAGAGAGAGAGAGAGAGAGAGAGAGAATTAGCCGAGGATGGTGGTGCATGCCTGTAGTCCCAGCTACTCAGGAGGCTGAGGCAGGAGGATCGCTTGAGCCCAGGAGTTGGAGGTTGCTGTGAGCTAGGCTGACACCACGGCACTTACTCTAGCCTGGCTAGAGTGAGAGGCTGTCTCAGAAAAACAACAACAACAAAACCCTTGTTTTGCTCGGTCCAGCCTTAGTGAGGGCAATGGCTGCAAGTCATTTATAGCCAAGAAAGTGAAAACATAGTAAATAAAACAGCAAAGTTGTCTCCTAGGGACAAGATCTGTTCCCGCTCCCGCTGGAGCTGGCTCCCCCGGCAGTGGAGACCGCCACCTCGGTCCCAGCTCAGGAAGCCCGCCTTGCCCCCGCGTGCCTTTGTAGAGTGTGACTTCGTGAAAGCAAGAGAGCCATGCTAATAAGGAAGGGAGACGCTGCGGGGTGCAAACGACTCATCTCTGTTGCCTTCCTGTTAAAGTGTCGTGCCTATGTGTTAAAAATCAAAACCAGGCCCTGCCGGCTTCTGGGTGGGTCTCTAAAGCTTTCTCAAGAAGACGGCAGATTCGAGACTCAGCCAAGCGCCCCCAAATCCTGCAGCTGTTACGATGACAACGTGACACCGTTGCAGCCTCAGCACAGACCAGACGTGGAAGTGGGTCCTTCACGAGGCTCCTCCAGGCCTGTCCTTCCCGGGCTCCGGCTGGCCCAGGCCCACAGTTCCGGGCGGCAGTTGGTGGCTCCGCCCTGCATGGCCGGCACGTCAGACTCAGCACGTGCAAAGCTGAATGCGTCAGTTTTCCCACGAAAGGAGATCTTGTTTGGACACTCCCGGCCCCTCTCTCTCTCTCGGTTACCCAGATGCAAAAGGCAGAAGCAGCCCTGGCCACCGTTCATCCCCTTTGTACCCCGAGGTGAGCCAACTGTCAGATCCCATAGAGCTAGATCAGATCTCTTCCCTCCTTTTCCGTTCACCTTGAGTTTGCACCTGTTCAAGCTCCCTGCTGTTCTGCTGGGCCACTGCAGTGCTCACCTGCAGTTTCCTGATCTCTAATAACGGCCGCTTCCGATCCGTCCTTCCAAACTGTGCCCACATATCTCTCTCAGGGCCCACCCCCACCTTCAACGGCTAGCACTTCGCCCGGCACGCGGTGGGTATTCAGCTAACATTTTCTGGATGGATGGATGGATGGATGGATGGATGGACGGACGGACGGACGGACAGATAGATGGATGGACAATGTATTTATTCATCATTTAACACTGGCCTGACCTCGAGCTGGGTAGCAAAGACAAAGCAGGAAACAAAGCTCCTTCTGACAAAACACTCCCCTGCTCACTAGCCAGTTAATATAAATGGGCTATTCTAGCATTCCAGCCCTTCTAACACCTCACCTTTAGCCAAGGGTTTCTAACCTCGGCACTAGTGACATTTTGAGCCAGACAACTGCAGCGCTGTGCATTGCAGCGTGTTGAGCAAACATGACTGGCGTGTGCACACTTCATGCTAGTAGCACATGCGTCCATCCCAGTTGTGACAAGCATAAATACCTCCAGACACTGTCCCCATGGGGTGAAATAAAAAAAAATCCCCAGTTGAGAACTACCCGTCTATGGCTGGGTTCAATTTATACCTGCTGTCCCGGGGAAATTATTAATAGCATTCTCCTTTCACTTTCACATGTGCCCCAGTTTGGAAGACAAACTATATGGTTTCCCTACTTGCGTCTCCTGAGACAGCAAAACTTTGCTCTGTTCTCACGCAGATTCAGAGGAAAGAGAGTCGTAGGAGGCTCTCAGCTTCCAAGCAGCACGTTTCTACGGTGAATAGATCTGCTCTTTAAAGAATCTAATTCTCTCTTCTTCCTTCAGCATATGCAGTTCTGGGGAGGAAGACCGGCCAGACTGTTCTGCAGGGGAAATGTGAAGGGCATAAGCTCTCCTCCTCGCCGCAAAAAAAAGATTCACCTGAATGTTGATCGCTTTCCTCAAAAGTTGTATGTTGCATACATACTCTTCCATGTCATGCTAACCCCAGATGCCTGAAAAAAAAAGTTCAAAGCACTCAAGTCCAGCCACCCCACATCTTTTCTGGCCATGAAACAATTTTGTTCCACACAGGAATGCAAAGGGCTCATGCTGTACTCATGAAATGCCAAGGCCCCTGGGTGAGAAGTTCAGAAGGTTTGGAACTGATCTGCAGTTAGACCAGCGTGGTGGTTCTCAAGCTTTGCTGTGTTTTCGGGAGCCCCGGAGCTGCCTGCTGAGCCTCACTCTCAGAGGGTCAGATTCAGGAGGTCTGGGGTGAGTGGGGCCCCCATAATTTGCATTTCCAAGTTCCCAGGTGATGCTGATGTTGCTGGTCCAAGAATCTAGAAGGCGCCAGCTGCTCCCTACCTATTCCGTCAGACTGCAGCATATATCATTTGGGCTGAGAAGGAGGGAGGAAGGTCAGGGAGAATTCACCGGACTGCTTGCTCGGGTGTTTGTTTTTCAGAAAAGAGCTCCACTTCCGCCCATGCTGGAACAGGCAGACCTCACTCCCTGCCGTTCTCCCCTTTGCAGAGGAAAGCTCTTCTCTGGGCTCCGGCTCCATTCTTTCCGGCACTCTCTTTCAGTTCATCGGCTGCTAGTCAGCACCCTCAATCATTCTCCAACCCCCACAAGACAGGCGGCTGTTTTAGAAGCAAAACCAACCAGAAAATCCGAGAGATTCCAGAAGCATCTCCTATTTTGGGAAGTGCTTTCCTTTTTTTCTTTGACTCTGGTCTCTTTCATTGGAAGGAAGCCCTCATGGGCGTGGTCCATCCCGGGTGCATCTTTTCAGCCTCCTATAGACACAGGAGTTGTGTAGGGGACGTCCCTGGGTCAGATTGGCCGAGACCCAAAGTCAGCAGAACGGGAGCCCGTTGCTTGCTCCCACAATTAGCAGGACGTGACCTGTTGACCAGCAGAGAGAACGGTTCCTCCAGACAAAAGGCCAAGGACCTGTGGTTTGCATGCGTGCCAAGGTTGTCTGCTGTCCTGCACACAGGACCAGACGTTAAAGGACGGCGATGTGTGCGTCCCCCCTTCTCACGAGCTGTCTCTTTGCATGCAAGCCGAGGCATCTTGTTATCCACACGCGGCAGGAGACATTGAAACACAGGATGCAAACATCTTCCTCTCTCGTGCTATGCAAGCAAGCCAGGCGTCTGGATACGCACAAATGGTATCAGGAGTCAAAGGGCATCTCTGGTGCTACATCTAGAGGGACAGGAGCTATTGACCCATGGGAAGCCACATATCAAAAAGTAGCTGAGAAAAATAGCTGCGGGACACTTGCCAAATTGAACAGTATAAAAATAAAACGACCGGTGCTTTGAGCGCTGCAGCCTTGCACCGTCTTTTGTGCCTGTGTGTTTTTTGTGTCTTTCTGTGCGTCCATCCCCCGTCCCGCAGCTGGGCCTGACAGAGGTGCATCTGGTTTATTCCTTCGCATCTGTTCCAAGTCGTGAGGAGGAGGATGCCATGCTCCAACACCGACAACCAAGTCGGACTTGCTCCCAGGGAGCAACAACTCAGACAATGATTTAGAACAGGGGTCCTCAGACTTTGTAAACAGGAGGCCAGTCCACTGTCCCTCAGACCGTTGGAGAGTGCGCACTGTGGGCCCAGGATGAGTCGGCTGCTAAGCAGGACAAGCAGTGGCGGCAAAAACACCTGGCAGGCCAGATAAATGTCCTCGGCAGGCTGCGTGTGGCCTGTGGGCTGTAGTTTGAGGACACCTGATTTAGGATGTTTCCTTTCTTCTGTCATTGTCACCGAGGCCCAGGGAAGAGCAATCTGCATTCCCTTTGACCTCAGAGACAACCGCTGGAAGTGTCAGCTGTCCCCCCTTGACTACCCTTCACTGTTGACTGTTAAGTTTCTGCCTCCCAGGGGGCAGGGGGACATGGTCCCAGTGGCCTTCTCATCCCCACCTGGGTACGTGGGAGGGGTGTGGCCAGGGCATCCTCGCCGGAGTCGTGAAGACCCTTGTCAGAAACCAGGGCTCTTCCCAGGGGGTCTATCATCTTTGTTTAGGGAACAAGGAAAATGCCCTGCGATTTGCAATCCCTCCTGTGCAGTGACAGGGAAGCCTTTAAAATAGCTGCTTATATTTTTGTGATATTAGGAGCAGCCAGGTGGCTTTGCTTGCTTTCAACTTTTAGGTAAATAAAATTTGTCTTTTATTTTTTGTAATTAAAAAAAAATGTATTCCAGAGACAGTACTCATGACCCCACTTAAAATTTTTGGGGACCAACCAATGGTTTTGCAAGAGATGGGGACCGGTTTTGGAATTATTCTATTGTGGAAATATGGCTTTTAATGTGGATTTGTATGTCATTCATGGGTCACAGTCATATGGGTTCATATGTCATCCATGGGTCACAGTCATATGGGTTCATATGTCATCCATGGGTCACAGTCATATGGGTTCATATGTCATCCATGGGTCACAGTCATATGGGTTCATATGTCATCCATGGGTCATAGTCATATGAATTCATATGTCATCAATGGGTCATAGTCATATGGGTTCATATGTCATCCATGGGTCACAGTCATATGGGTTCATATGTCATCATGGGTCACAGTCATATGGGTTCATATGTCATCATGGGTCATAGTCATATGGGTTCATATGTCATCCATGGGTCACAGTCATATGGGTTCATATGTCATCATGGGTCACAGTCATATGGGTTCATATGTCATCATGGGTCACAGTCATATGGGTTCATATGTCATCATGGGTCATAGTCATATGGGTTCATATGTCATCCATGGGTCATAGTCATATGGGTTCATATGTCATCCATGGGTCACAGTCATATGGATTCATATGTCATCCATGGGTCACAGTCATATGGGTTCATATGTCATCAATGGGTCATAGTCATATGGGTTCATATGTCATCCATAGGTCATAGTCATGTGGGTTCATATGTCATCCATGGGTCACAGTCATATGGGTTCATATGTCATCCATGGGTCATAGTCATATGGGTTCATATGTCATCAATGGGTCATAGTCATATGGGTTCATATGTCATCCATGGGTCACAGTCATGTGGGTTCATATGTCATCCATGGGTCATAGTCATATGGGTTCATATGTCATCCATGGGTCACAGTCATGTCGGTTCATATGTCATCAATGGGTCATAGTCATGTGGGTTCATATGTCATCCATGGGTCACAGTCATATGGGTTCCTATGTCATCCATAGGTCATAGTCATATGGGTTCATATGTCATCCATGGGTCAGAGTCATATGGGTTCCTATGTCATCCATGGGTCATAGTCATATGGGTTCCTATGTCATCCGTGGGTCACAGTCATGTGAACTTACACATTCATGGGTCCCAGTCATATCGATTAATATGGCATCCGTATGTCAGCTATGGGTCACATTATTTCTTAAGATATCAGAGGTTCTCCCAAGCACCATGCCCTTAGGATCAGAAATAACTCCTCTGTTGGTGAAAATGCTTTTAGTTCGAGAATTGTATGGATGCCAAGTTGCAGAGATTCTGTACTTTAATACAGAGAAACAGAAAGAAAACCGAAAGGATGGGCATGCAAACACACATGGGTCTATCAGATGGAGATTCCTGGTAAGTACACTGATAGTGGCTCACAGGCCTAATCTCTGCTCAGGTGATAAAGGAACTCGATGAGTGGCATGTCTTTGGCTTTTCATGAAATCGTAAACACCAAGTCCTATTTTATTTATTTATTTATTGGAGACAGAGTCTCACTTTGTTGCCCAGGCTAGAGTGAGTGCCATGGCGTCAGCCTCGCTCACAGCAGCCTCCAACTCCTGGGCGCAAGTGATCCTCCTGCCTCAGCCTCCCGAGTAGCTGGGACTACAGGCATGCACCACCTTGCCCGACTGATTTTTTCTATATATATATTAGTTGGCCAATTAATTTGTTTCTATTTATAGTACAGACAGGGTCTCGCTCTTGCTAGGGCTGGCTTCAAACTCCTGACCTCGAGCAATCCGCCTGCCTTGGCCTCCCAGAGTGCTATAATGCTAAAGAGATTGTTGTTTGCTGAACAGCAATGTGAACTGCATGAGGCTTGAAATCACCCAGCATGGAGTTTTGATGTCTGATAAGCAACATTATTTAATAGCAACATTATTTGCTATTAAAAATAGCAAAATTATTTAAAACAACCTGGATTTATAGAGAAGTATCTGACTGCAGGGATTCCCCACAGGGGCAGAGTGGTACCCAGGGAGCAGGGGACATCACCCTGTGGCAGGAGTCTGGGTGGCGCTTCCCACAAAGGAAACACACGTCCCGCTGTTAGTCAGCCTGGGGCACAAACACAGGCTCCAAGAAGGAAGGACTGCAGGGCACCCCCACCCCTGGGGGCAGGCCGGCCCCTGCCACAGGGCCCCAGAGGTGAAGGAGGCGGAGAAGAAAATGACCGGTAGGGAACGTCTCATCCCATTAAGGGCTGAGAGCAGTGACATGATATGTAAAATCCAGCTTGGAGGCTCACTTCCCTGTGTTCGTAGCAGACACTGTTGGTTGTTGGGCTGCTGTCTATTCCCCCTTCTGACAGTGCTAAAAGACGTCCAATTTTACCAAGGTAGCTACCATTATCCATGCGTTCAACTTCTTCTTGGGAACTAATCCCACCCTTGGCCACGTTGTCTAAGGCATTGATAGGAATGGGTAGGTGGCACAATTCTGGCCACTGATGTGCTCAGTGGGGAAAACTAAGAAGGGGAAAGACTACATAGTAGGAAAACTAACTAGGGGAAAACTAAGTAGTGGGAAAACTAAGTAGTGGGAAAACTAGGTAATGGGGAAAACTAGTAGCTAAGTGGGGAAACTGAGTCTGTGAAGCAGTTCCTTGTCCATCAAACGACACACACTGGAGGAAACTGGAACCTTCCTTCTCCAGGTCTGGATGGGCTGACCATGCTACTATATTGAATTTTGTGACCACGAAGGGTGCTAGCTTTGAGCCAGAAGCCAATCCAGGGAGATGGAAGAGTAGAAAGGAAGAATGATACTATAGTCTTGAGGATGACATTTATGTGGATGGGGGGACCATTCCTTATCTCGAAAGAGGAACCATCCGACCTGTGAGCTTCTAACTGCTTGAGCTTTTTGAATCAGGATTTCTATAGTGCGCAGCCAAAAACATTCTGCTTAACCTGTTCAGAATTGTCATGCATTCATGTTTTCCCTAAGCCATCCAAAAAAAAAAAAAAAACAAAGTTTGTGAGAAATGACAGTCTAGCGTTGACAGGGCCTTTGGAAAATTAAGCAGGGGACCGATGACCCCAGGGGCGACATGGCCTTCGGGAAGAGCCTTAGGGACAGGAAGATGCGGTCACACACAGCAAGAGGTGACGGGCAAGGAGGCCCAGCCAGTGACCCACTGCTTACAGTGACGAGTGACAGCAGAGACGGACTTGTGGGACGTGTAAACTAGCCCAGGGGTCTCCGGAAATGCAGTGGAGGGGAATGCATGGAAGACGCGGATCGTGTTCCGACACGCAGGACAGGGGCTTAGGCTGCGACCCTCAGAGAGCGTAGGACAAGGGCAGCCTTTGGCGGCATTAGGACAACACTGGCAATGAGCAACGCTGCAGGGTCTCCTGCTGAGGAAATGAGATTCCTACGTGACTTTTTACGTCTCTCTGTAGATTTCCTATAAAAATACCAGCCATCAGAATGACAAACTCAAAGTGGCAGATTCGGGCAAATGGAAAGGGCGTCTCTCTCTGCTCTTCCAACAAGCTGGACAGCCACGGCGTGCTGAGCTTCTGACTGGGGAGGAAGAGAATGCCAAGCTCTCACTCAGACCTGGGGACAGTGGTAAAAGATACAGTAGGATGGTCAAAAACATGGTTTTCTCCTTAAGTGCTCACTTTCAACTCTTTCTTGGAGAGTGGACATAGAGGCAAATCTTATAAGGAATAAGCAGTTACATTTTAGATTAAGAGTTATACTGTTATTGGAAAAACCTACCTCATTTAAGTGCAGCCATGAATATTTTCTGACTTTTAAAAATATTATAATGAGCCCCGGGCATGGTGGCTCACGTCTGTCATCCTAGCACTCTGGGAGGCTGAGGCAGGAGGATTGCTTGAGGTCAGGAGTTCGAGACCAGCCTGAATAAGAGCGAGACCCTATCTCTACTATAAATAGAAAGAAATTAATTGGCCAACTAAAAAATATATATATGTAGAGAGAAAAAAAATTATCTAGGCATGGTGGTGCATGCCTATAATCCCAGCTACTCGGGAGGCTGAGGCAGGAGGATCGCTTGAGCCCAGGAGTTTGAGGCTGCTGTGAGCTAGGCTGACGCCACGGCACTCTAGCCTAAGCAACACAGTGAGACTCTGTCTCAAAAAATAATTTATATATACATATATATATATATATATATATATATATATATATATATATATAATGGAAGCAATGATTGATTGCACTTGAGCTATTTCTCCTCTAGAGTTGTATTCTGCTGCAATTATAAAAAAAAATAATATAATTTTCCCAAAGGCCATGACTACCTAACAGAAGCATTTAAAAACCGACTATACTTTGGTTTTCCAGGCACTCATGTGTGTATGTGTGTGTGTGTGTGTGTGTGTGTTACGTGACATGACAGCTCAGAGGAGGAACTTGTATTTGACATTCAGAGCCCCGTACTCGTACCTCTGCCTAGACGTACTGATGGCAGTCTCACGTGAGTGTCAGTAATGTGGTTTTGCAGGAACTGTCATTAAGAAGTGTCATTTTTGAATAACAATTCTTTTCTCCAGTGTATGTTTTTGTCTGCTTTGTTGAAGATTAGTTGGCTATACGAGGATGGTTTTATATCTGGGGTTCTCTGTTCTGTTCCACTGGTCAATGTCCCTGCTCTTGTGCCAGTACCAAGCTGTTTTAATGACTATAGCCTTGTAGTCCAGTTCCAAGCTGTTTTAATTACTGTAGCCGTGTAGTATAGTTTGAAATGTGGTAAATGGATACCTCCTTTTTTTTTTTTATTGCCTAGGATTGATTTTGCTACACGGGGTCTTCACAGGAAGGCCAGAAACCCATTTCCGACTCTCAAGCTGTGCAAAGAAATACCGAGCCTAACGTGGCATTCTTTGCCAGACGCACTCACCTCCTAGGCCCCAAACAGAGCTGGGAGCTTTCCGAAGTGCTCTGAGTTTAAAGGTTTTCACAGCATCAGGAAGACAGCCTGGGAGAAAATAGATAGGAGAAAAACAATACAATGGAAGCATACATGGTGTGATCACACACACACACGAGTGAGGCATCAAGATGGGTCACCTCATAGCTATCGACGCGTGTTTAGAGAAGAGCATACATAACTCGATACTGATGCCAACTACAGAGGGTTTTGCAGCAAGTTTAAAATGTAGAAGGAAGAGACACCCAAATCTCAACCCCATGGCCAGCTAATTCACTGTAAGTCAGAACTCTGCACGGTGTTATTTTTACCTACCCTGCTCACATCTTCTGCTGAGATGAAACCAAGCCACTCTGACTGTGAACCCTTTTGTTCTGTCTCACTGTTTCACACAGCCTTGGCGTGTTAATCAGACTGTCAGCAAAGGCAAAAAAAAAGAAGGCACATTCCATCCAAATGAAGAAAAATCTGAGCTTTCTACAACAAACACATTTTCCAGTGGATGAGCTTTTCACACAGTAATTATTTTACTTCTCGCAAAGATTACTGATTACACATCACACAGAAAAAAAAAAAAAACTAAGAGAGGGCTGTTTTCATCTTCCCCATCTATCTACGGTTCTTGGGCAAACTTATACTTGTTACCGTGAAAAATGACAAATTTGCCGTCTGATCAAAATGTTAACAAGGTAACTGTCAGAGAGATGGATCTCTGACTGTCACCACGAGCTAGAACATGAGGATACATGGGCATTTCTCAATGCAGCCTCTGCTACCCCTGCGTTCACTAACAACGTTTCCACGGTGAGAGTAATAAATCACCTGGCATAACGAGCTATATAGGATCTCTGGGATATGATGGATTCATCCTAACAGCACTATCTGCAAGGTAGAAAACAATTTGATAATGATCTAAAGAAAACCCTAATCAACTGCCATTTGCCATAATCGGAGTAGATGGAGCAGAGATATGAAATCTTAACCGTGTGATGCATGCCAGGATGGAATTGAATTGCTCTGAGGGAAGAAAAAACATACAGCAACAAACTAAACACAAATGGCTTTACCATGTAGGGTCAAATGAATGAAAAATAAAGTTAATAACACAGTCTAGATGCAAACGTTATAGAATACACTGGCGATAATGGGGTAATCATAGCAATTGCTGGGTTCGTAAATAGCCAAATTAGTAGAGGGTCCCTCACATGACACAGATAAAGATTCTGGCTCAGTTCTTGGTCTCATAGACTCTTCCCCAGTGTTTTTATGTTCTTTAGGATTCTCTGGGATGCATTGTCTCAGAGCCCTTAATAGTTTAACCAAGGAGATCATTTTCCTCCCACATAGCAATAGGACCAAGTGCTACGCCAACCAAAACAACAGGGAAGAGAACAGAAAGATTCTACAGAAATAAGAGGAAATGGGAAATGAAACACAGGGAAGAAAACTTCCGCAAGAAGATCGTGGCATCAGATCACAGACAAAGAAACGTGGCTTCAAACTGCCCCATAGAGAGCTGCCCCATAGCTGCGTCCTTTTAGGTTCTAAGGGTAAGAAGTTGCACATGGGCAGTTGGTTTTGGTTTCTTTTTTTTTGAGACAGAGTCTCACTTTGTTGCCAAGGCTAGAGTGAGTGCCGTGGTGTCAGTCTCGCTCATAGCAACCTCAAACTCCTGGGTTCAAGTGGTCCTCCTGCCTGAGCCTCCCAAGTAGCTGGGACTACAGGCATGCACCAGCACGCACGGTTAATGTTTTCTACATATTTTTAAATGTACAATTAATTTCTTTCTATTTTTTTTTAGTAGAGACGGGGTCTTGCTCTTGCACAGGCTGGTCTTGAACTCCTAACCTTGAGCGATCCTCCCACCTCGGCCTCCCAGAGTGCTAGGATTTACAGGCGTGAGCCACTGCGTCCGGCCCCAGTTGGCTTCTTGACTACCCTTGGCTCACTACTTATTCTCTGGCCATTCCTGCCCCTGCCGTCTGTAGGACACCCCAAGCTCCTTCCCTCCGCGGGGCTTTGTGCTTGCTCCTCTCTCTGTCAGGGACCTCTCTCCTGCCTGGCTCCTTCCCTTCATCCGGCTTAACTCTCCCCCAAGGACTCTGCCTTGTGCATTGGTTTAAAAGTAGCCTCCTGCCCCTGTGGTCTCTATCACAGCTGCTGTGATACGTAATACATAATACATCACAATACATACATAATGCATGCATAATACATAATATGTAGCATGTGCTGTCATATGTAATACATAATACATCATAATACATGTATAATATGTAATGTGCTGTATAATATGTATAATACATGTATAATATGTAATATATGCTGTAATATGTAATACATAATACACAATATGTAATGCTGTAATATGTAATATGTAATATGTAATACATACATAATACATGCATAATATGTAATATGTAAAATGTGCTGTAATATGTAATACATACATAATGCGTAATATGTAATGCTGTAATATGTGATATGTAATACATAATACATACATAATATGTAATATGTAATATGTAATACATAATACATACATAATATGTAATATGTAATGCTGTAATACATAATACACAATACATGCATAATACATAATATG
The DNA here is from genome assembly GCF_040939455.1 of Microcebus murinus. Lineage (NCBI taxonomy): Eukaryota > Metazoa > Chordata > Mammalia > Primates > Cheirogaleidae > Microcebus > Microcebus murinus. The sequence goes on along the minus strand of NC_134133.1, from coordinate 8,467,911 downwards.
TAATGATGTAATATGTAATACATAATACATAATAGGTAATATGTGATGCTGTAATATGTAATATGTAATACATACATAATATGTAATATGTAATGCTGTAATATGTAATGCATAATACATACATAATACATAACATGTAATATGTGCTATAATACATAATATGTAATATCTCTGCCACAGTAGGGACTGAGCACAGCCCTGATCCCAAACTCTGAGACACAGGGCTGCCTGGCTTTAGATCTCAGCGCCAGAACCTAGCAGGTGTGCAGCAACACGGGCAGGTCTTCTGTTTCCACATGCCTCGGGTCCCTCAGCTGTGAGACGGGGAGCACAGCAGTGCTTTCCAAGGACAGTGCTGTGTAGACTAAGCGAGTTCATTCACGTAAGGGGCTTTAGACCGGATCAGGCAAGTGGGAAGCCATCAATAAACTGCCGTTGCTATGATCGCAAGAACGGAGGGAATTCTGGATTTAAGTGAATTAATTCGGGATAGTAGATGTTGGATCAGTGGAGCCGTCTTCCTCATCACTGGCTATGTTTTACTATTCGCCAGAACAATCCTGCGTTCCCTCTAGTTCCAGATTCTCAGACTGCACGCAAAGGATGGGCACGGTACTTAAAGTCTCTTGAAGCAGTGCCGATCCATACAGTCGGCGCCTTCCAATTTGAGAGCACTTGGAACAGCAGTGCTGTGTTCATTCCACATCTCAACAGCATTTAAAAATGCAAAAAAAAAAAAAAAAAAAAGGATTAATGGATCTATTTCCTGAAAGCAACAGACATGTCTGCTGCACAAACATTTGTCACAGCAGGGGCTCGGTGCATTTGGTGCCCACTTCTCGGCAGTTCTCTCTCCATCTGGCTCTCACCCTGCAGCTGCATGCTCCCAACGGGCCGCACGGCAGGCAGGAGAGACAGGAAGAACCCTGGCCACACAGACACCTGCTTCTAACAGAGGACAGGCTCCAGCCCATCACGAGTTGGTGACTGCATGTGTGATTTCTGCTACCCTGGCCGAGTTTTTGAATCCTTTTTAATTTTCGCATATTTGGTTATTTATCCTTCCACTAACTAGAACTTAGAAATAAAAATGATTTTTAAGAGACACTGAAGGAGGGAGATGTGGGCATCGACTCATTCACAGAGGTCACTTCAGTGTGAAGAGTAGGAGGAAAGAGGACCCTTCTGTGCCTAGAAGGCGGTAGTTCTTAAACCTCAGAGCAACACACAAACCCTCCGTCGGATTTTAATTAAAGCTATGGATCCCCGGGGAAAACGTCTATACGCATAAGTGTTCACATATAATTTCCGAGGGTTGAAGGATTTGCCAAACCCGATCTATAAACCACAACACCCTAGTGCAAAGACAAACTGGTCCTATGAAGACTTCAAATTGCCCTCCCTTCCTTTGCATAGAACCATCTCTTCTCCAGACAAATAAAAATAAGTAAAATAAAATTAAGTTTTATAAAAAGTAAGGGATAAAAAATAATCAGACTAGAATATTAGAGTTTAAAAGATCTTTGCTTAGTTACAGTCTAAAGCTAAGAGCATTTGCTTTGATTAATATATAATGCAACTTTTATTAATTAAATGCATACTGAAATAACAAACAGGGCCGTGTATAATTTCTGAATACATAATAATGTGTTGATTTTCCCCCAACAAATTAGATGAGGCAAGCTTTCTGTTATTAAATAACAGCAATATAAGCTAGAAGAAAAAAATGTTAACATCAGGTGCTTTGGAATTATTCACATGAAGAATTTTTATTTCCTTATTTTCATTTTCACTAAAGTGGTACTTTTTCTCATTTTTAACCAGTCTCGAACGTGAGGTGTTTATCTTGCCTACTGTTCAAATTACACGTTGCATACTTTCAGGTGCAGACATGCTCAAGGTAAGAGTCCTTTAAAATGTCTAAATTCGATATAAAAAAACATTCCTGGTGGGAATAGAAAATGGAAAAAAAAAGTCTTAAAATCCATTGAGATATGGAAGACAAAACATTCAAAAAACACACACTTTCATGTGTTTGGAGGTATAAGGTTAACATGGTTCATGGAATAAATTTCGTGAATCCTACCCTGGACACATACTCATATCTTCCATTATTTGGATAAAGAGGGGGAAAAGCGCTAACAGTTATTTAAATGCAGAAAACGAATTATTAGGCGAGATCGTTATCCCTTTATGGCTTGTTTTCAGTAAGAAGCAGAGCACACAGTAAGTGAGTTTTAAGAAATCTCCAGAGGTGGTATTTGGTGGAGAAACCCAGACTTGGCAATGGGAATCTAGTTCCCCCTCGATTACATCATCTCCCCAACAAGGAGGTGACTTTCACATGCTCGCAAAGCAAAGCGTGCAGGGAAAAGACTGGCAAGAAAAGCGTGTGGAGGCCCCCAGAGGGCAAAGAGCCTCGGACAACTTCAGATGGTTGGGAGCAAGACGCAGAAGACGGAAACACACTTCGAGGCAGAAGAATGTTCTGGAAAACAAGTGCTGCCCCTTGAGAACTGGATGACACCTGGCACCGTGATCCCCCCAGCTCTGCTTTCCTGCGTGAGCCCTGGGGTCTATTTGTCACCGAGGAAACACGAAGGCCCAACCTTCGCGTTCACCCACACAAGCCTGAAGCCGAGCCGAGAGCTTCCCAAGCCGAGAAACAAAAGGCGAAACTTCCCTGGCTCTGGCCGGGACCGCGCAAACCTCCGTTCCTGCCCAGAACTTCCCGGGTCGCATGCTTGTTTTAGGATCCGCCTGAGCAGGGTGCAAACAGTGGCAGGTAGGAGCTGGTTTGTGCTGGCTCACGAGAGCTGTCCGTGTAGACTTTAGACCAGGCGTCCTCAAACTACGGCCCGCAGGCCGCATGCGGGTGTTTTTGCCCATTTGGTTTTTTTCACTTCAAAATAAGATATGTGCAGCGTGCATAGGAATTTGCTCATAGTTTTTCTTTTTAAACTACAGTCCGGCCCTCCAACAGTCTGAGGGACAGTGAACTGGCCCCCTGTTTAAAAAGTTTGAGGACCTTGCTTTAGACATTGTGTAAGCTTGTTTTTAAACAGCCATTAAAAATAAAACTACGTGACTTGCAATTAAATAAATATTAAAAGCAAAGGTAAGAAAATATTCAAAACTGCTTACCTCTTGATTATGTTACTACACTTTGCTCTTAGGTTATCAATGTCAATCGTATCTGTATACTAGAAATACAAATAGACAGTATGCTACTGAACATCGCTTTCCAACTCTGCTGACATCAAATTTGTCACTTGAAGTCAGCCGTGGTTGAGGTGCCTATATAACAGAATTGGCAGACACCGTAGATTTGTGTTCCTAGCTATCTCTAGATTTAAGAAAGTGAGGGAGAAAATATTAATAATGCAGATCAAGCTTCAAAATATTAATATATTGTGTCTATAGCCGCTATAGGGTGAATAGCACAAAACTTGAGAACATAATGTTTAGTATTCTGTAACTATTGATATTACCTGATTCAGCAAAATGTCACTCCTATCATTGACAAATGAGTAAAGGTGTGATATATTTTTTTTATCGTTTCACTCTTGCCTTACTTGTTAACGTAAACAAAAATACCAACGAACATCCGTGACTAGAGCACACTCGATTGTCAAGGCCGTGAGCAGCTTCGCTGCACTGGAAACTAAGCGGGCATTTGCTCCTCGTCTGAACTTCCCAAGTCGTGGCTGAATGGCAACTGTAAGTCGGACTACGAGCAGAAGAATTCAACAAGCATCGACGAAGGCATTCTGTGAGAATCGAGCTGGCAGTATGGAATTTACAAAAAAGACGAGGGTATGTCTTATGATTATTCATAAATTGAGTGCCATAATACTTTATATCAGTAAAATTTGTGATAAACATATGTATGTACCAGAACACGTGCACATATACATATATATGCACATATACATATATATGTATGTACATGCACATACACACACACATAAGAACTAGTTGCTAACATTTATCAGCACACCACTAGACGTAACACAACAATAAGCATAGTGAGCAAAAGACGACTCAACTTCCCGGGCGATAACTTTGTTATGGGTGGAAAGTGGAGGCTGGGAGGTTCCCTGAACCACTGTTAAAGCTCACTGAAGTCACTCCATGTCTCTAAAGCCCCATGTATTTAGCAATAAAGCCAAGCTGTGCCGGGCACTTGCCCAAGAAGCAAGGCTAGCATGACAGTGACAGGTGTGAACTCCCTTTCTCTTCCTTTGAGGGGAGGGAGGGAGGCCACAGCGCTAGGAGCGACAGGTAAATTCACGGTTCCAGGCAGCATAGAATGGAGAAGCCGACGTCTGGTCAGTTGCCAGTGGACGGCTGAGTAGCCACTGGGCATAACAGGAAAGTATCAAATATTAAACTGAAAGGTCACTGAAGCGAAATCCCTGGAACAAATTTCTACTCTGCACGTCACAAAGATATTAAAAGATTCTGCTCGACATTTGGTTGTATCCGAATAGTTAAAGTTAAGAACTGTAACATTTACTTTCTAGGTAAAAAAAAAAAAAAAAAAAAAAAAAAAGACCTTCAGTCAACTATTCCTGTGGTTTTACACTTTAGAGAGCTATAAGAAAAGATTTAAAAAAATCACCAAATCCCAAATATAGCAAAACAAAAACAGGATACCAAAAAAGATTTGCTAATTAAAAAAAAAAAAAAATGTAGGCCAGGCGCGGTGGCTCACGCCTGTCATCCCAGCACTCTGGGAGGCCGAGGCGGGCGGATCGCTCGAGGTCAGGAGTTCGAAACCAGCCTGATAAAGACCAAGATGCCGACTCTACTAAAAATAGAAAGAAATTAATTGACCAACTAAAAATATATAGAAAAAATTAGCTGGGCATGGTGGCGCATGCCCGTAGTCCCAGCTACTCGGGAGGCTGAGGCAGGAGGATCGCTTGAGCCCAGGAGTTGGAGGTTGCTGTGAGCGAGGCTGACGCCACGGCACTCACTCTAGCCTGGGCAGCAAAGTGAGACTCTTTCTAAAAAAAAAAAAAAATGTTTTCGAGTAAAGAGATTTTCAAATCTGTCTTTTTATTATCCCCTTTCGTGTTAGAAAAGAAAGCTCACTGATTTGCTGTTAGAATCGTCTGGAAGTACACAAAAGTGCATTTACTGTAAAAGAGGAAACAGGGTGAGCACTGGGCTTGGCAATTGGAGATCAGAGCCCCACCGTGGCTCGAGCCCATCCTCAAACACCGTAAATACTGCCTAAGAAGCAAGAAGCACCAGCAAGCAAAGCGAGGCTGCCACCACGGGTCCTCACTGCGCAATGGAGTCTGAAGGTTGCAGCGATCTCTGCAAGAAAAATTCCTTCTGGAACAGCCCAGGGGCTTCTCAAGAGCACACGCTGCCTGATGCTTTATGTATCCGACTACTGATGTCGCGGACTCGATTCGCTCCCAGCCACTCTGAGCCTCCGTCGTGCAGTGAGCGGGCCCGCCGGCGGCGGCGGCCTGTGCACTGTGGTGTAAGTAGAGAACTGCCTGGTCGCCCGCTTTGCAAGATGCGGCTTTGCGTCCTCCGCATCTCCCTAGCAGAGCGGTGCTGCTCGGGACCAGTCCCCGAGACGCACGTGCCTGGGGAGCCGCCCACGCCACCGGGCGGCTTTCCTGTGACTTCCCTGCGTGTGGAGCCTCACGGCGCGTCTAGAGGGCACGGGCACCGCTGTCGTGCTGCAGCAGGAATCAGCGTGCTACCGCTGGCACCTGCGGGCTCGCACAGGGAGGCAGGCCCCAGCCAAGAGCACGTTTGCTGGTTTTCCTCGGAGTCGTCAGAGCTCGGCCCTAAGGGAAGCCAACGCCAAGCAGTGACTTGCAAGGGAAGGGTGTTATGGGATCGAGGCAAGGGACGAGTCTGGGGGAAGCCATCATTCCACCCGGCAAGCTCCGACTTGGAGGACCGCAGGCAGCTCTCTCTGGCCCTGAACGCCACATGTCACAGCTGCTTCCTGTGGCTTCCTAGTTACAAACATTTTCTTTCTTTTCTTTTTTTTTTTTTTTTTTTGAGACAGAGTGTCACTCTGTTGCCCAGGCTAGAGTGAGTGCCATGGCGTCAGCCTAGCTCACAGCAACCTCCAACTCCTGGCCTCAAGAGATCCTCCTGCCTCAGCCTCCTGAGTAGCTGGGACTACAGGTATGCGCCACCACGCCCGGCTCATTTTTTCTCTATATATTTTTAGTTGGTCAATTAATTTCTGTCTATTTTTAGTAGAGACGGGGTCTTGCTCTTGCTTGGGCTGGTTTCAAACTCCTGACCTGGAGCAATCCTCCCGCCTCAGCCTCCCAGAGTGCTGGGATGACAGGCGTGAGCCACCACACCCGGCCGATTACAAACATTTTCTACCAAAGATGGCAGCAGCGGAAGGACAGGCCTCCAGATTCCTGCCATATATGTGACAGCCTGGAAGCCCAGCCTCCCGAAAAGTGGTCATTTGGGGGCGGGGGGGGGGCGGGGAAGGCATCGCTCATTCTCACCTTTCCCAGCCTCTACTCACTCATTCCCACATTTGTCTGAAGCTGCCTTTCACCCGAGCATCCAGCTCATGTGCTCAGAATAATTCACCAACCATTCAGCTCTAAGAAACAACGGTGATCTGGCACCTCTTGTGTTTTCCTGGATAGAGCTGGAGCCCATTCTACTAAGTGAAGTGTCCCAAGAATGGAAAAACAAGCACCACATGGACTCACCAGCAAATTGGTATTAACGGATCAACACCTAAGTGGACACATAGGAGTAACATCTATCAGGTGTCGGGCGGGTGGGAGGGGTGGAGGGGAGGGGTGCATACAAACACAGCGAGTGAGACGTGCACCGTCTGGGGGATGGGCACGCTTGAAGTTCTGACTTTTCGGGGTGCATATTTTCATCTTGCAAAACTGAAATTCTGTGTCTCTTAAACCACTCTTTCCCTGTGCTTGGTTGGCAACCACCGTTCTACTCTTTGTCTCTGTCAGTTTGACTCCCCAATAAAAGTGGAATTGTACAGCATTTGTCTTTTTTTTCATATCTGAATGTTTAATTTTTTTATCGTTTTAACAGAGTGTGCAGTTCAGTGGCATTAAGCACGTTAACATTTTATAATCATCACTGCCATCTGTCCACAGGGCATTATATGCAACCTTAAAATTTGTACCCCCATAATATGCTGAAATTAAAAAAAAAAAGAGCAAATCCACTCCTGCTAATCGAGGACCAACTACCTTCCAGGCACTTTGCAAGTATTATATCGTGGTCTTTTCTGAAGCTGGGTAATTTATTTAAAACAATGAAAAGGTTATTTGGTTTAGAGTTCTGCAGCCTGTACAAGCATGGCGCCAGCAACTGCCTGGCGTCTGGGTGGACCTCAGGCTGCTTCCACTCACGACAGAAGGCAAAGAGGAGGTGGCCCTGCACATCCCAGGGCGAGGGGGAAGAAAGAGGGCTGGGAAGAGGGGCCAGGCTGTCTTCCTTTTTTTTTTTGACGCAGAGTCTCACTCTGTTGCCCAGGCTAGAGTGAGTACTGTGGCGTCAGCCTCACTCACAGCAACCTCAATCTCCTGGGCTCAAGGGATCCTCCTGCCTCAGCCTCCCGAGTAGGTGGGACTACAGGCATGCACCACCATGCCTGGATAATTTTTTTTTTCTATACATTAGTTGGCCAATTAATTTCTTTTCTATTTTTAGTAGAGACGGGGGTCTCACTCTTGCTCAGGCTGGTTTCGAACTCCTGACCCTGAGCAGTCCGCCCACCTCGGCCTCCCAGAGTGCTGGGATTACAGGTGTGAGCCACCGCACCTGGCTGGGGCCAGGTTGTTTTTAGCAATCTGCTCTCAGGGGAAGTAAGAGAGTCAGAACTCAGCCCTGAAAGATAACATTAATCTGTGCATCAAGGAGCCTCCCCCAAGACCCGAATACCTCCCACCTGGCCCCACGTCCAATGCTGGGATCTGATCCCAGCACAGGGTTGGAGGGGGTCGAACATCCAAGCCACAGCAATCGTCATTTGATTCTCATAGTGTCGGAATGGTAAGGCGAATGGCTTCTTCTAGCTTCTGTCTCCCAAGCTTGCTTGCTTGCTAAGTGTAGCTCCAGTGAGGCCATGACAGGCTTCAGCAGGTGCTGGGCCTCAGAAGGGTGGTGACCTCAGGTCATTTCCTGAGAATGTTAGGGACCGGCTTCCTGCACCCCGCCAGGCAGACGAACAAAGACACCAAGGATGCAATCACTCAAGAGGAGCTTTATTTTCTGGCTAGCCAGGGTCCAGGCCCTAGAGTGCCAGCGCAGTGGTCGCTCTTACAGGCAAGGACCCTGACCAAAGCTGGGGCTGCCCTTTTATCCCCCCTCCCTCTTGAACACCCGCGCTGCACAAGCTGATTGTACGTGTTAGTCTTTAAAATGATTGGTGGACTGGTAGCCCGCCGGTGGCAAAGGGGGCTTTCTCCCTTATCTGGCACCGTACCTGTGCGTCTAGCTGCAAGCAAGCAATTCTCAGAAGCAGAAATATGCGTTTAGCCGATAGCTCTACCTTTGGGCCCCAAGCTAGCAGTTTCCAGAAGCCGATTACTCCTCCCCTGGGCCCATTTTCTGTTATCCGGGCTCACACAAGTGAGCCAGCAGCTTTGGGCTGCAACCAGGCCCTTACAAGAAGAGGTTGGAAAGTCCCAGGAAATAAAATGCAGAGAAAAAGCCCTGGTGTTAGAACCAATCAGGTGGCGGCTCAGGACCAACCAGAGCCAATCAGTAAAGAGCTGCAATAAAATGCTGGGGAAAAATGCTGGGGAAAGGGAAAAACAGAAAAGGAACTTAAGAAATGCCCTATAGCCTAAGGCGGGTCCTTGTCATATTGGAGGCCACTGCATTGGTGCTCTGGGACTCAGACCCTAGATAGTCAACAAAATTCCTTTTGGTGATTTCAGCCTCAGTGACTCAGTCTCTCTGTTCTGTGGTTCTGCGGTTTCCACTCTAACAATAGCCCAGGGAGGTGGTATGTGGATGTCCGCTTTACAGAACAGATAAATGAGGCTCTTTTTTTTTTTTTTTTTTTTTTTTTGCCAAACATGCATTTATTGAGCACCGACTAATTGTCAGAAATTGTGGTCCGGGAAATGAGACGGAAGTGGCCTCTGGCCTCTTGGAATTCTCATCCCAGTGGAACTCAGAGACGTGTGCCCCCCAGGCAGTGGGGCCATGACTTGTGATGGGCAGGTTGGCTAAGTGGGCGAGGAAGGGAGTGGGGGAGGGGAGGCAGCACAGGAATAAAAGAAAAGAAAAGCAATTGCCCAAGGATACCCAGATAGCAAAGGGAAGACCCGAAATCTGAATTCCAGTCTACTCACTTTCTACTTGAGGACTGAACTTTGATTTTTTTTTTTTTTTTGCTCAAAACTCCTTTCTAAAGAGGCCAGGCAGGTCAGGCTGACAAAAGGTAAATTCCCACTAAGCAGCTTTTGTTAACCAAATGAAGTGGTGGTTACTTCCCAACCTGATTCTGGTATGGCATTAACATTACCTAAAAGATAAGAAGCCCCTGTCTTAACTCAAGCTTCCTAGCAGATGCCCATTCTTAAATTTAAAGCATCTTAAAGCATCCTAGCCGGCACCTATAGTAAATTTAAAATGTCCTCCTGTCCGGACCACCCAGAGCGCTCACACCCTTATCTTAAAATAAGCATATCCTTTCTGGTCTTCTAGATGAAGTCTAACTCTCTCAGCCAATGGCCAGCCAAAGAATCTTTAAACCCACCTGTAACCTGTAAGCCCCCACTTTGAGATGTCCCACCTTTTTGGGCCAAACCAATGTGTGCCTCTCATGTATTGATTTGTGACTTTGCCTATAACCCCTGTCTCCCTGAAAATGTATAAACCTGAACTGTGACCCAGCCACAGCGAGCCCACTTGCTCAAGGCTTCTTGAGAATGGCTCCGGGTCATGGTCCTCAAATTGGGCTCAGAATAAACTTCTTTCAAATACTTCAGGGCTTGGAGACCTCCCATCTCTCCTCATCTCTGAGATGGAAAAGGGAACCGGAGAAAGAACAATTAGCAGTAGCATCTTCTGCATGGCCTGGCACTGTTTATTTGCTGGAGTCCGAACATCATCTTTGGGGGAAAAGTTTTTTTGTTTTTCACAGCCCCGAGAGGAATGGGCATATACAAACACAATGAGTGAGACGTGCAACGTCTGGGGGATGGACACGCTTGAGGCTCTGACTCGAGGTGGGGGGGGTGCATGGGCAATATATATGACCTTAACATTGTACCCCTGAAATTTTTTTAAAAATTGCTGAAATTATTTTTAAAAATGGAAAATAATAATAATAATAATAAAGAACAGGAACTGAATTCCAGATTCAAGGTGAGTACTAGAAACTTCAGAACACCGCCTGCCCTTTGAAAACCTCGTTGATTAATATTCTTTAGGCAGACAAGTAATGGGAACATGCAAATACAGCAAACACTGCCCACAGCAGTCAGAAAGCCGAGGAAAGACCGCACGCCCCGCCATCCTACTATAACAACAGATTAAAAGGGCACAAGCAGGGTGCTAATTAGCAGCCATAAAAACCTGAGGCCTCCGGATTGCTCACCTTCCTATCCGGGCAGCAAGAGTGCCACGTGCACAAGTAACGTGGAAGTAAAATAAATACGAGGCCTGCAACCGCCCGAGGCTCCCCCCAGATGCGAAGGCGTTCAGATGGCTGCCCAAGAGTTAACCCTTCGCACTGGGATGTCGAGTGTGACCCGACACGGTTGGCACCGGTAGCAGCTCGTGTGTGGAGCCACACACATAGTGTCACCGCGGGGGGAGCGGGGGAGGGGGAGGTGGGAGGGGTGGAAGGCGGATTTTTGTCTATTTTTCCAGTATCTTTTCTTGTTTTCATTAGCATGAAAGGACAGGTAAAATGTAAACACCGTCCCAACCTCAGGTGCCACCACCTGAGCTTATCTTTTGCATGGGCAGCAGTCTTTTTATTTATTTATTTATTTATTATTTCAGCATATTATGGGGGTACAAATTTTAAAGTTTCAATAAATGCCCTTTCCCCCCTCCCCCCACAAGTCTGAGTCTCCGGCATGACCATCCCCCAGATGGTGCACATCTCACTCATTATGTATGTATATACCCGCCCCCCTCCCCCTGCCCAATACCCTGTTACTGCAGTACCTATGTGTCCACTGAGGTGCTGCTCAGTTAATACCAGTTTGCTGGTGAGTGCATGTGGTGCTTGTTTTTCCATTCTTGGGACACTTCACTTAGTAGAATGGGTTCCAGCTCTATCCAGGAAAATACAAGAGGTGCCAGATCACCGTTGTTTCTTAGAGCTGAGTAGTACTCCATGGTAAACATGTACCACATTTGATTAATCCATTCTTGGATTGATGGGCACTTGGGCTGTTTCCACAGCCTTGCAATTATGAATTGTGCTGCTATAAACATTCAAGGGAGCAATCTTGAATAGGAGGGTCCAAGGCATGGGTCCTTGCATCCTGCCTTTTTGAGCTTGCATCATCTTCCCTCTTTTAGATGGAAAGCTCCATAAAATCACACCCCACCCTAACAAAAAAACACAAAGATCGTGTCGTTTGCTCTAATAGAAAAATCAGAGGAGGAAGAAGAGAGACAGTTTATATTTGCAAAACATGTAAATGAATGTAAAGCAGGTCTTCCTGTGGGTGAATGTTTCAAAACATATCACACCATGAAAAATTAGAGAGATTAAAATTACTCTTTGAATGTCTCCATAATTTGAAATATAAAGAAATCTAAATGAATAAGTTTGCATGAAAAGAAACTCTGTTTTTTTATTCTACTGGGCGCGCTTTGTAAAATCTGGGGTATTTAAAAATTAAATCCCGGCCTGGCGAGGTGGCTCACGCCTGTCATCCTAGCACTCTGGGAGGCCGAGGCAGGCGGATTGCTCGAGGTCAGGAGTTCGAAACCAGCCTGAACAAGAGTGAGACCCCATCTCTACTATAAAAATAGAAATAAATTAATTGGCCAACTAATATATATATAGAAAAAATTAGCCGGGCATGGAGGTGCATGCCTGTAATCCCAGCTACTCGGGAGGCTGAGGCAGGAGGATTGCTTGAGCCCAGGAGTTTGAGGTTGCTGTGAGCGAGGCTGATGCCACGGCACTCACTCTAGCCTGGGCAACAAAGCGAGACTCTGTCTCAAAAAAATAAAATAAAATAAAAAATTAAATCCTGAGTAGAATAAAGGAACCGAGAAAAAAGCAAGTGCAAAGGGTTAAAAATCAGGCAGCCCAGAGAGAGGCAATCGCCCCTAACTCAGCGAGGGACAGAGAGAGAGACTTGCCAAGTTCTGATTCATTGTCGCCAAGTTCCGATTCATTGTCCTCAAGTCCCCTCTCTCTGAGATGTATTCCTGCCGTGGTCTCTCCCTGGATTTTATGCAGAAGGCTACTCCAGAGAAACGAGAGGGTTTTATTAGCATGCAGGGGCCAAAGTTTAGCCTGAAGGAGAGGTATACCTTCATCAATAAAATCTTTTTTGATTAAATTCGGTCTTTCTTCTCGGGTCTGCTCAGAGCTTGGAAAATAAGCCAGATGTGCTTGCTAACTTTCATCCCCCATTTGTTCCCTGAGGATTTCAAGGATTCTGTTGCCACCAGGGCAATCTGTGAGGAGAAAGGAAGGAATGTTCTTTCTTTAACAAGTTGCCTCTTGATAAATGCATGGCCAGAGATTCAGACTTGGACATTCACTATATTTATCTTGCTAGCCTGGCCAAGCGGCTGTCTATTCTAGCTTGACTAACGAATGCAGATAATTTTAAAAGTGGTCATCATGGCATATATGCAAGGCCACCTTTTAAAAAAGATTTTAACAATTTTTTTTTTTTTTTTTTTTGAGACAGAGTCACACTCTGTTGCCCGGGCTAGAGTGCCGTGGCGTCAGCCTAACTCACAGCAACCTAATATTCCTGGGCCCAAGCGATCCTCCTGCTTCAGCCTCCCGAGTAGCTGGGACTACAGGCACGTGCCCCCATGCCCGGCTAATTTTTTCTATTTTTAGTTGTTTGGCTAATTTCTCTCTATTTATAGTAGAGACAGAGTCTTGCTCTTGCTCAGGCTGGTCTCGAACTCCTGAGCTTGAGCCATCCTCCCGCCTCAGCCTCCCAGAGTGCTGGGATTACAGGCGTGAGCCACCACACCCAGCCCAAACATCTTTTGAATAAGGAGAAAAGTGTTTCTATATTGCACTGAAACTGAGGTAGGTAAATTCCTTTCAGCCTTTGAACTGACACAAGCTGAAAGCAAACCATGATGCAGGAGATCTGCACAATGATCACAATCGTATTCATTTTATTCCCAACATTATTGTAAAAACTATATATTATTTAATGGTATATATTCTCTCTATATATAGAATAGAATTATATAAAATAGAATATATAGAGAATAGAATATATATAGAATATAGAATAGATATATTCTATTATATATAATAGAATATATATTCTATAATATATAGTCTAATTATATATTATATATTCTAATAATATACATATTATATATTCTATAATATATATTATATAGAATAGAATATTATATGTAGAATAGAATAGAATTTCACTATATCGTGAAATATTTAGGAAAAAAAATAAAGACCCTTCTTTTAAAAATATCAGCTCCTCATTAAAAAGGAAACGGTCCTTATTCATTTGTTTATTTTTCCTTGAAGGACCTAGGCAGGTACAGATCTGGGATGGAGCTGGGTCCCAGTCTCCGTACCATCGGTGACTTGGCTCATCCGATATGACCTTCTGGAAGAGTCGGAGTTTGTCTTTGCGATTCCCATCTGTCCTGGTTCATTTTGTTCGACCACAACAGAATATCTGAGACAGCGTAATTAACAACGATCAGAAATTTGACTGGCTCACAATTCTGGAGGCTGTAAGGCCAAGGCTGAGGGGACTTCATGGGTGAGGGTCTTCTTGCAGCCACAGCCTGGTGAAAAGCACCACGTTGGCTCAGGAGAGAATGCAAGAGGGGCTGAGCTCACTTGTATAGCAAACCCGTCCCACCACCCTTTATTGATCCACTCAGGTATTTTTTAAATTTATTTTAGCATATTATGGGGGTACAAATGTTAAGGTTACATCTATTGCCCTGCCCCCCCCCAAGTCAGAGCCTTAAGCTTGACCATCCCCTAAACGTTGCACATCTCACTCATTATGTTTGTATACACCCATCCCCTCCTCCCCCTCCCACCCGCCTAACACCCTATAGATGTTACTCCTATGTGTCCACTGAGGTGTTGATCCGTTAGTACCAATTTACTGGTGAGTCCATGTGGTGCTTGTTTTTCCATTCTTGGGATACTTCACTTAGTAGAATGGGTTCCAGCTCTATCCAGGAAAACACAAGAGGTGCTAGATCACCGATGTTTCTTAGAGCTGAGTAGTACTCCATGATGTACATATGCCACATTTTATTAATCCACTCATGTATTGATGGGCACCTGGGTTGTTTCCACAGCTTTGTAATTGGGAATCGCGCTGCTATAAACATTCGAGTGCAGGTATCTCTTTTGTAGAGTGTCTTTTGTTCTTTTTTGGTAGATTTTTTGTTCTTTTTTGGCCCAGTAGTGGGATTGCTGGATCAAATGGTAGATCCACTTGTATCGCTTTAAGGTATCTCCAAATTGCTTTCCACAGAGGTTGAACTAGTTTGCAGTCCCACCAGCAGTGTAGGAGTGTTCCTATCTCTCCGCATCCATGCCAGCATTTGTCGTTCTGGAACTTTTTGATAAAAGCCATTCTCACTAGAGATAAGTGATATCGCATTGTGGTTTTGATTTGCATTTCCCCAATAATTAGAGATGCTGAGCATTTTTTCATATGTTTCTTGGCCATTAATTCATCAGGAGGGTAGAGTCTTCATGACCTAATCACCTGGTAATGGTCACACCTCTCAACACTGCCACATTGGGTGTTAAGTTTCTAACACATTAATTTGGAGGGACACATTCAAACTATGGCACTATCTTATTCCCATAAATATACTTTGTCTTAATTTGTCCCCATTGCCTGAGATGATATTCAAAGATATTTAGTAATTCTTAGAAACCGGCCAATCAGAATGGGCCTCCACAGCAGGCATTTTTTTTTTTTTTTTGAGACAGTGTCTCACTCTGTTGCCCGGGTTAGAGTGCCGTGGCCTCGCTCACAGCAACCTCCCACTCCTGGGCTCAAGCGATCCTCCTGCCTCAGCCTCCCAGGTAGCCAGGACTACAGGCACGTTCCACCATACCTGGCTAATTTTTTCTATATATTTTTAGTTGGTCAATTAATTTTCTTTTCTATTTTTTAGTAGAGACGGGGTCTCACTCTTGCTCAGGCTGGTCTCGAACTCCTGACCTTGAGCGATCCTCCCGCTTCGGCCTCCCAGAGTGCTAGGATTACAGGCGTGAGCCACCTCGCCGACACCAGGTATTAATAGTTCAGCTTTCCCGTACATACTTCCTGGGTATCCATCCAGCCCCAGTGGTTTCAAAGGTTCTGATGGTAAGAGGAACAATCTCCCCAAAATGTACCTTCTTAACTGGGTGCCTAGAAGGATAACTGAGGAATATCTAATAGTGATAATTCTGGCACGTGGGCTGTTAGGACAACTATTCTCAGACGGAATAAAGCCTCCCACCCTCCTCCAATTACACCGTGGGTGAGTCTTCCTGCAGGTCCCTGACTTCCTGGGCAGCCGTGGCCAACTCATTTTCATTCTCTAAAAATCACCCATTCTCCTTATAAGAGAGGCTGCTGCTTCTTCGCCCTGCTTTCTCTCAAAGACACGCTGAAAGGTCAAGTAAGAGAAGACACTGCAGTGTGCTCTGAATACTTCCAAAGAAAAATACTTTCTAAATCCCGAGGCATAATTGCTAGTAAATGGTTTCTCTTTTACGGGAGGGTTAAAGGATTTTTTAATACATGCGTTCTCTGGGGCTCATTAAGAAGACAGTAATTCTTCCTGGGTTCATAAGCGCACACATAACTGGGAATAATTTGCAGCAACCATGCAATAATGAACATAAAACCCTAACAAGAGGACCTAGGTTCTGGAAAAAAAGAGTGTTGTTCTTTCCTGCCTTCCTTTCTTTCGTCAAAGATATGGTGTATGCGGTTTGCTCCAGAGGGTTTGTGAGTGCCCGTTTCATACCGTCCCTGTCTCGCATGGGGAAACTTCCATTAGAATCTTAGGCAAAGCTTTAGGCTGTCCATGAAGAAGTTATTAAAAAATAATTAATATCTCAATGGTGCTCAAAACACCGCATTAACAGCAAAGCGACAGAACAGTCTCAGGACACAGAAATGGGACAATATCTCATACCAGGGAGCCCGATCTGATTAAGCAGCAATTTCATTGTTTCCAGGCACAAAAGTGACTTCTTTGAGAGGGTAAAGACTGCAGAGCTCGGGGAGGTCTCACTTGGTCTAAGCAGATGATTTCCCCGTGGGGAACTCCATGAAGAAAATGAGACTTGAGGCCGGGCGCGGTGGCTCACGCCTGTCATCCTAGCACTCTGGGAGGCTGAGGCGGGAGGATTGCTCGAGGTCAGGAGTTGGAAACCAGCCTGAGCAAGAGCGAGACCCCATCTCTACTATAAATAGAAAGAAATTAATTGGCCAACTAATATACATATATATAGAAAAAATAAGCCAGGCATGGGGTTGTATGCATGTAGCCCCAGCTACTTGGGAGGCTGAGGCAGAAGGATTGCTTGAGCCCAGGAGTTTGAGGCTGCTGTGAGCGAGGCTGACGCCACGGCACTCACTCTAGCCTGGGCAACAAAGTGAGACTCTGTCTCAAAAAAAAAAAAAAAGAAATTAATTGGCAAACTAACATATATATGGAAAAAATTAGCCAGGCATGGTGGTGCATGCCTGTAGTCCCAGCTACTTGGGAGGCTGAGGCAAGAGGATCGCTTGAGCCTGGGAGTTTGAGGTTGCTGTGAGCTGGGCTGAGGCCACGACACTCACTTTAGCCTGGGCAACAGAGTGACACTCTGTCTCAAAAAAGAAAGAAGGAAAGAAAGGAAAGAAAGGAAGGAAGGAAGGAAGGAAGGAAGGAAGGAAGGAAGGAAGGAAGGAAGGAAGGAAGAAAGAAAGAAAGAAAGAAAAAAAGAAAGAGAAGAAAAGAAAAGAAAGGAAAGAAAGAAAAAAATAAAGAAATTGGCCAACTAAAAATATAAAGAAAAAATTAGCTGGGTATGGTGGCGCATGCCTGTAGTCCCAGCTACTCGGGAGGCTGAGGCAGGAGGATCACTTGAGCCCAGGAGTTTGAGGTTGCTGTGAGCTAGGCTGATGCCATGGCACTCACTCTAGCCTAGGCAACAAAGTGAGACTCTGTCTAAAAAAAAAAAAAAGAAATTAATTGGCAAACTAACATATATATAGAAAAAATTAGCCAGGCATGGTGGTGCATGCCTGTAGTCCCAGCTACTTGGGAGGCTGAGGCAAGAGGATCGCTTGAGCCTGGGAGTTTGAGGTTGCTGTGAGCTGGGCTGAGGCCACGGCACTCACTTTAGCCTGGGCAACAGAGTGACACTCTGTCTCAAAAAAGAAAGAAAGAAAGAAAGGAAAGAAAGGAAGAAAGGAAGAAAGGAAGAAAGGAAGAAAGGAAGAAAGAAAGAAAGAAAGAAAGAAAGAAAGAAAGAAAGAAAAAAAGAAAGAAAGAAAAAGAAAAGAAAGAAAAGAAAAGAAAGGAAAGAAAGAAAAAAATAAAGAAATTGGCCAACTAAAAATATAAAGAAAAAATTAGCCAGGCATGGTGGCGCATGCCTGTACTCCCAGCTACTCGGGAGGCTGAGGCAGGAGGATCGCTTGAGCCCAGGAGTTGGAGGTTGCTGTGAGCGAGGCTGACACCACGGCACTCACTCTAGCCTGGGCAACAAAGCGAGACTCTGTCTCAAAAAAAAAAAAAAAAAAAAGAAAATGAGACTTGAGTTCTCAGGTCTCCGTGGCTGGTTCTCCTCTTCTCCCACTCCTCACGTCAGGCTGTTCATAAACACAGTGCCGGCCATCACTCTTGGACCCTTTTCAGATTGCCCAGAGGGCCAGCCACTGGACAGAAAAGGGTTGCCCAAGAACCTTCTGGTCCATTCCTTACTAGAGCAGTTTAAGGAAGAGGCCGGGCTCCAGGGCTTCGCACGCCAGTCCTGCCTCGGTTCATTCCTTGCTGGGCATGTCCTGAAGTTCATTTGTGATGTTCCTAAGGCAAAACCGTTACGTTCATTCATATCCAAAATGGGAACCAGCGCAATCATTGTCTTTTATGACTCTGAAATCAACCCACCTCGTTCACGCGTCTCAGCAACCTTAAATGGGCATTTCCCAAGCATGATCTCTGAGACAGTATTGCCACAGAGTGGCTTTGCAGAAAGAAAGAAAGAAAGAAAGAAAGAAAGAAAGAAAGAAGAAAGAAAGAAAGAAAGAAAGAAAGAAAGAAAGAAAGAAAGAAAGAAAGAAAGAAAGAAAGAAAGAAAGAAAGAAAAGAAAGAAAAAAATTATACTAAAAAATAGTTCAAAGTACTTTGGGAAATGCTGTCTATTATGTCTCTATCGGGACTTTCATGAAGAATGCTAGGGTCAGAGAAGCTCTGCAGTGAAGAACGGTGTTTAATTTTGCTTAGCTGAGCATTTTTCAATGTGACTTGCTATGGAAGTTGCCCCCACTCTCTCAAGCTGCTCTTATTCTGGAGACCACAGAGCATGCACTTTGGGGAGCGGCGGCCTAAGCTGACCCTACCCCGACCTCCGCGTTAGGAGGCGCTGTCATCTGTGTCTAATCGCGCAGACATGCACTCAGCAGCGACCCAGCGGAGGGTCGGAATGAAGGTTGCGCACTCTTCAAGCTCAGGTCCCAGATCGGCAGGACGCGCATCCGTCCTTCCCAGGACCTGTGCACACTTCCCCAAGGTTTAAAAAAAAATCTGTGGGATGCAGACCGGCCCATCCACCCTCCCCGGTGTCCAGGGCAGGGCGAGGGCCAAGTCTGCCTCCTCTGTACAAGGCGGGGGTAAGAGTGGTGCCGCGCTTGTTGGAAGGATTGCATGTAATGTGTTTGTTGAATCGGATGGATTTCCTCAAAATTCATGTCCACCTAGGACCTGTGACTATGTCCCTATTTGGAAATAGGATCTTTGCTGGTATACACAGAGGTCATGCTGGATGGGAGAGAACCTCAAATCCCACATGACTGGTGTCCTAGGAAGAGGGAAATCTGGACACAGAGACATAGCCACATAGGAAGGGCACCATGCAAAGACACAGATTGAAGTGGCCTGTCTGCAAACCAAGCAGCGCTAACGATTGCCAGCAGCCACCGGAAGCTGGAGGGGGCAAGAGAGGATTGTCGCCCGGAGCCCCATCGGAGGCAGCATGGCGTTATTGCTGCCTTGAATTTCGCCTTCTGGTCCCTGCTGGCACTGCGACACCACATCTCTGTTGTTCCCCCCAAAAAAGGGGGCCAACTCTGGGGCAGGTGAAAATTTCAGGAACTAGAGCAACAAAATAGGAGTGAGGTGTCATGCCCTTAAAATCGCAGAAGCACCGACAAGATAAACACCTAAGAGTTCCGTGGCAGGGGACAGGCAGATCTCAGCTGATCCTTCCTGACCATGAAGCCACTCGCCGTGCCCCTATCTTGCACCACCGGCCAGATGGCAGGTCTGGCGTGGGCCTCGAGGTGTCTTCCCTGAAGCAGACGGTCCCGAGGAGAAGCCACCTCTCCGACCGGCTCCGGCACAAGCTCTGTATTTGTGCCTTTGCCCTACGAAACTAACGGGTCTGCAGAACTCGGATATCCGTGGACGTCCCGCAGGCAAAATCACTTTATGTGATGGTGAAGGTCCTTTTGGTGAAAATTTTTAAATAATCAAGGGATCCATGAGCACTCCGAGATTTCTGCTTAGATTTACCTGAAGAGCCGCTTTTAGGGGACTCCTGAATTTAGGACAAAATGCTAAAAAGCACACGTATCAAAGCTTTTGTTTTCGGCCAGGCGTGGTGGCTCACGCCTGTAACCCTAGCACTCTGGGAGGCCGAGCAGGGAGGATCGCTCGAGGTCAGGAGTTCGAAACCAGCCCCTGAGCAAGAGCGAGACCTTGTCTCTACTAAAAATAGGAAAAAAAATTAATTGGCCAACTAATATATATATAGAAAAAATTAGCCAGGCATGGGGGTATATGCCTGTAGTCCCAGCTACTCGGGAGGCTGAGGCAGGAGGATCACTGGAGCCCAGGAGTTGGAGGTTGCTGTGAGCTAGGCTGATGCCACGGCACTCACTCTAGCCTGGGCAACAGAGTGAGACTCTGTCTCAAAAAACAAAACAAAACAAAAAAAAAAAAAACTGTTTTCTCTGAACGAAAGAGAGAAACGATGGAAGTAAACTTAAAGGCTACAGATGCCATTTGGGACAATTTGATGGGAAACAGGACCCCATGTTCATCACGCAATTTAGCCAAGTCCGTATCTTCCGGGGTCCTTGGCTTACCTAGCGGGTCTGTCTGCCCTCGCTAATGGCCCCATGACCTGCACCTTGAAGAACAACGGAGAGAGACAGAAACAGGAGACTGCCACATCACCAGGACGGTCACAGCCACTCCAACAGGCAGCGGGGCTCGAGCACAAGGCCAGCGTCGGGCCTCCTAAGCAGACTGACGCATGCCCCCCTGGACTCCAATTCCCGGCACCAGAGCCACTTTGCCCTGACGGCCTGTCTACCCGTCCCCACCGACGGATGGCCCGGCACACCAAGAGGGGACAGTCCGTGCGATTGAGCTATCCATCAACACAAGCGCTTGGTAATTCGCCATTTTTTTGTTTGTTTGTTTTTAACATAATTCTGATCGGCAAGATTGATGGGTTCTGTGGGTCATTATCAGTCTATTTAACAACCGTAAATCTAAAGTAATCGTTTTCCCCAGCCTTAGAGTTCAAGAGGTTACGGGAGGCTGGGCACAGTGGCTCACGCTTTCATTCCAGCATTCTGGGAGGCCAAGGCGGGAGGATCGCTGGAGGTCAGGAGTTCAAAACCAGCCTAAGCAAGAGCGAGACCCCGTCTCTACTAAAAATAGAAAGAAATTAATTGGACAACTAAAAATATATATAGAAAAAATGAGCCGGGCATGGTGGCGCATGTTTGGAGTCCCAGCTACTCGGGAGGGAGGCTGAGGCAGGAGGATCGCTTGAGGCCAGGAGTCTGAGGTTGCTGTGAGCGAGGCTGATGCCACGGCACTCACTGTAGCCTGGGCAACAGAGTAGACCCTGTCTCAAAAAAAAAAAAAAAAAAAAAAGCCTTTCGATGACTCATCTTTTCAGAGAGCATCGCGAAGTGACCAAAACAGTGTATTCCTGACTTAAAACAACCGCTCGGCTCCCTCCAAGCTGCCAGACTGCTAGTGACAGGCACGCTGCTAATAACATGCACCTCCGACCCTCTCAACCAACCAAGTGAAGGAGCAAAAGGAGACTTTGGTTCCACCCCAAGCGCTGCAAGCTGCTGTCACATATCGAACGTTTGGCCCCGCCACTAACAGGCGAGGAAATACTTTGCAACCTGGCAGGTGACGAGAACAGACTTCGGAACTTGGCCGCGCAGCCACTGGGCACCAGGGTTGGAGGCAGGGCAGGAGTTGGTCCCACAGGGGACATCTGACCATGTCTGGAGACGTACGCCGTCGGGAGTTACAATTCGGTGGGAGGAGTTTCTGGCATTCGGTGGATGGGACCCTGGGACGCTGCTAAACCCCCTATTTTATTTATTTACAGCCCCGCCTGCAAAACGCAGAGTTATTTTTCTGGCCCCAAAATGTCCACGGCGCAAGGGTGAGAAACCCTGCAGCGCTGGGCACGCAACCCAGATGGAGTGTGGGCGCGCTTGCTGAGTGCTTTCCTCAGTGCAGTGGAAGCTCCGCGTGAGTGGGCGCCACCGCATCCTCCGTGCGCAGTGGGGGCGCCTGCTGCTTAACAGGAGCGCCGCGGATCTTTGTGGAGCTCGTGCACCGTGACAGCAAAATCAGTGCAGGTCACCACTCTTCTCTGCAGCAGAGCAAATACACGTCTTTGATATCAAAGTCATAAAATAAGGTGAAAAGATAGGCCGGGCGCTGTGGCTCACGCCTGTAATCCTAGCTCTTGGGAGGCCGAGGCGGGCGGATTGCTCAAGGTCAGGAGTTCGAAACCAGCCTGAGCAAGAGCGAGACCCCGTCTCTACTATAAATAGAAAGAAATTAATTGGCCAACTGATATATATATAAAAAAATTAGCCGGGCATGGTGGCGCATGCCTGTAGTCCCAGCTACCCGGGAGGCTGAGGCAGAAGGATCACTCGAGCCCAGGAGTTTGAGGTTGCTGTGAGCTAGGCTGACGCCACGGCACTCACTCTAGCCTGGGCAACAAAGCGAGACTCTGTCTCAAAAAAAAAAAAAAAAAAAAAAAAAAAAAATAAGGTGAAAAGGGAGGAAAGAGCTGAACATGACTGTGCTTAGCTGGTTGGGCCCTAGCACGGTGGACACGGCCAACAAACCGGTGCCACCTCCTGCAGTCCTCTCCTTTCCTGCGGCAGTGAGTGACGCGCGTCCAGAACCCGGCAGCAGGCCGTGTCAGCTCTCGCACCCAAGCACTGCTGGGATCCACCGGCTTCTCTCCGTCCATAAAGCTACCAGGCGCGGCCAAGCCACCGCCGGCAGCTCTAGCCGGTCACCCTGCTTTCGTTCTCGACCTCTGACTCCCGTTCTCCACGCAATAATAACAGCCACACGACCTGCTGAAGGCGCTAGTTCGATCGCATCAATCCTGTGTTCAAAACCTGCTGAAGTCTTCCCTGTGGCTTAAAACGTCTTGCAGAGTCTGGCACCTGCCTGCCTCTTTACACCCAGGCATTAGTGGCCATTGTCCTACTTACCCAGCGTGTCTCGTTCCTCCTCAGAGCCTTCCGCTGGCCTGGGAATGCGCTCCCTCCAGAACCTTACATGGCTGGCACCGTCACGTCACTCAGGGGTCAGTTTAAAGTTAATCTCAGAGAAAAATTTTCTGGCTCCGTAGAATGAGTAACTGCCCTCTTTCTCCATGTCTTTAATCAGACGTTTCACTTTGTTTTACTATCTTCGAATCACGGGCACAATCAGAGAGCTTATTCTTTTTTTTATTATTCTTTTTTATTATTTATTTATTTATTTTTCTTCTTCTTCTTCTTCTTATTATTATTCTTATTTCAGCATATTATGGGGGTACAAATGTTAAGGTTACGTATATTGCCCATGCCCCCCTCCACACTCGAGTCAGAGCTTCAAGCGTGACCATCCCCCAAACGTTGCACATCTCACTCGTTGTGTTTGTATACACCCGTCCCCTCCCCCCTCCCACCCGCCCGACACCCAATAGATGTTACTCTTATATGCCCACTGAGGCGTGATGAGATATCACTTATCTCCAGTGAGAATGGTCTTTATCCACAAGTCCCCAAACAATAGATGCTGGTGTGGATGCGGAGAGAGAGGAACACTCCTGCACTGCTGGTGGGACTGCAAACTCGTGCAACCTCTGTGGAAAGCAATATGGAGATACCTCAAAGCGAGACAAGTGGATCTACCATTGGATCCAGCAATCCCACTACTGGGCATCTACCCAAAAGATCCAATGACACTCTACAAAAAAGACACCTGCACTCGAATGTTTATAGCAGCACAATTCACAATTGCAAAGCTGTGGAAACAACTCGAGTGCCCATCAGTCCATGAGTGGATTAATAAAATGTGGTCTATGTACACCATGGAGTACTACTCAGATCTAAGAAACAACGGGATCTAGCACCTCTTGCATTTTCCTGGATAGAGCTGGAACCCATTCTACTAAGTGAAGTATCCCAAGAATGGAAAAACAAGCACCACATGCACTCACCAGCAAATTGGTACTAATGGAGAGCTTATTCTTTATCGGCTCATTTACATATATGCACTGGCTCATTTACATATGTGCACTGGCTCATTTACATATGTGCACTGGCTCATTTACATATGTGCACTGGCCACCGCCCCCCACTAGAGTGTCAACTCAATGAG
This sequence comes from Microcebus murinus, assembly GCF_040939455.1. NCBI lineage: Eukaryota > Metazoa > Chordata > Mammalia > Primates > Cheirogaleidae > Microcebus > Microcebus murinus. The sequence goes on along the minus strand of NC_134133.1, from coordinate 8,443,817 downwards.
GGCAGGGGTCTTGACTGTCTTATTCTTCACTGTAACCCAAACATAGTGCCTGGTACAACGTACAGGGCCAATATACACCTGCTGAGTGAACAGATTTGGATAGATATGTAAATGAACTATTACGAAGAAAAAAAGAAAAAGACATCTTAAAGATATGTGTGAACTGTCATTTGGAAAAGAGTTTCCTAGAATCTCCACATTAAACTCCAAAATAGCATCCTTTGTTTAAGTGAGATCACTCCAACATAAGAGTAATCAGAATAATGCCGACAAGTGGTTCATGCTCACCAACCCCCAAATGTAACTCAGAAATTAAATTAACGATGTGTTAGCAGAAATCTCCCTCATTTTTTTGTGAGCACTAAAGTTCGTGCTATATTTTTAAATCTCTTACCAGCTGAGAGACAATGAAATAATGAGATGAAAATACAAAGAAATAAATTTAATAAGGCTCCATACATAACCATGGCAATGATTTCGTAAGTTTCCAAATACGGTTCAGCTGTGTGGACCGGCAGGACATGAAAATAAATTTAATTCTTGTTTTCCTTTTATAATTTTTGTTACTGAGGTAAAAATAAATAATTGAAATATTTAATATTCGCAGGCAGCATCTCAGGCGAGAAGACGAGTATGCAATCCCTAACAGAAACACATAGCGGGAGCGTGATGCTGCTTTTCTTGGGCCATGGGATGATATATTTGAACGCACATCAGCTATCGAGCAAAGAAGCCAGAAATACGTTAGCGACGATCGGGCGGGTGGGAGGATGGCGGCATGCAGAGGCAAGACGAGTCAGAGGTTGGGATCAATCCTGGACTCTACACGGCTTAATCTTTCCACCTTTCCGCCTGCAGTTGTTAACCACTTCAGCGATGCCCCTAAAACATGCAGTATTCCTAACTCACCGTCACAGTCTTGGATTGCCTGTGTCCTTATTCACACTGGAGCTCAGCTTAGTCCAAAAGAACTTTCTGCAGTGTTGCAAATGATCTAATTCTGCACTATCTACTGCTTCTGCGTTGGAATAATAGAAGGCGTCATTTTATTTAATTTAAATTAACTTCAATTTAAATAACCCCATGAGGCAAAGTGACTACCATATTGCACAGTGCAACTCTAGATACCTTTCTTCACTCTTTCTCCCTATTTGTTAGCAAACTCCTGGTCATCCTTCAAAGCCCAACTCAAAATGTCTCCTCCTCCAGAATCCCCTTCCTAATTTTTTTTCTCTCTATGCCAGACTGCATTACTTTGATGATATCCATTTATCACCCTCTATTTTAATTATTTCATGATATGTTGGTCCTCTCCACTAGACTGAGAATCTCATAAATTGGCTCATCCTAAATCCTCAGTTCAGCGCTTGGCTCACGAGAATTGATTGATAAACACTTGTTGGATGCTCAAGTGAAATAGTGAAACCATCGTTAGACATGAACAAATATAACAACTTCCCAGAAAACTCTTCCCCAGGGAAGGTTTTACTGCCTTGATGTAAAAAGTTGCAAATCAGATATTACACATTGAGCCTCTCGAATCAGAAAATCCAAAATCGGAATTGCTCCGAAATTTGAAACTTTTTGAGCCACCAACATGATGCCACAAGTAGAAAATTCCAAACCTGACCTCTTGAGATGGATCACAGTCAAGGTACATTCAAAACTTTGTTTCATGCACAAAAATTATTTAAAATATCACATAAGATTACCTCCAGTCTATGTGCATAAGCTGTATGTGAAACATAATAAGTTTTGTGTTTAGGCGTGGGTCTCATTCCCAAGACATCTCATTATGTAGATGCAAATAGCCCCAAATCCGAAAAAATCTGAAATCTGAAACACTTCCGGTCCCAAGCATTTGGGATAAGGGATATTCAACCTGGAGCACCTTCAGGTTTTGCCACACAGATTTTTTTTTTTAAATGGCAATCGCTTGCCAATGTCAAAACCAGATTTCCAGCACTTCCAGAAACAATTATTTTGCCTGGCAATTTTAGTCCCGTGTTTGGGCTTGGCAAAGATGAACCAGAATGGAGCATGCAGCTGCGCCTTGCAGGTAATAAACACACCCTGCAGATTCTTCATTCTCGCTCTGAGCCCACTTGAATCATTTATGGTCTCTGTCTTTCTTCTGCAGCCATTTGATCTCGCAACCCCAGACACAGAATGAGGAGCCAGGAAGTGCAAGTTCAGACACTGGTTTCCCACTTGCAGTAGGAAAAACAACAATAGCAGCAATAACAACAACAATAATGGATGCCAATACTTCTTGAGCATCACCTGCTATCTGTTCTACTAGATAATCAATGCATATTTGTCAGACAGAATCCTCCATGACCTAGACAATATTCTTAGCTTCATTTTATCAGTGAGGATTCCAGGACTCCGAGGGGTACGGTAAGAATTAGCAGAAAGGTCTGCCTCTAGGTCTGTCCATCACCCGGGGTCCTTACTGTCATCTCTTCACTACAAAGCCACCTCCCTCCTCAGCCCTCCACGTTCCTCCCTAAATCCTGGATTTAGACCCCAAACATGTTTTAAATCAGGACCTTGGCCAGTTGTGGTGGCTCACGCCTGTCATCCTAGTACTCTGGGAGGCCAAGGCAGGAGGATCGCTTGAGGTCAGGAGTTCGAAACCAGCCTGAGCAAGAGCGAGACCCCGTCTCTAAATTAATTGGCCAACTAATATATATAGAAAAAATTAGCTGGGCATGGTGGCACGTGCCTGTATTCCCAGCTACTCGGGAGGCTGAGGCAGGAGGATCGCTGGAGCCCAGGGGTTTGAGGTTGCTGTGAGTGAGGCTGACGCCATGGCACTCACTCTAGCCTGGGCAACAAAGTGAGACTCTGTCTCAAAAAAAAAAAAAAAAAAAAAAAAAAGGTACAAAGTAGTAGCTGTGTCTTTATTACAGAGGCGACAGAATGTGGAAGGAACAATCTTCTTCCCTCCTCAACAGCTAACAACCACCACCACAAAATAATAATAACAAACAGGGGGAATGTATTAATAAGCCCTAAATAAAGAATCAAGTACAAACCCATGCCATAAAATTCAAAAGAGGGAACTAATAAGAAGGGGGAAAAAAAGGAAGGAACATAGCAGGGGTCCTCAAACTTTGTAAACAGGCGGCCAGTTCTCTGTCCCTCAGACCGTTGGAGAGTGCGCACTGTGGGCCCGGGACGAGCCGGCTGCTAAGCAGGACAGGCAGCGGCGGCAAAAACACCTGGCGGCAGGCCGGATAAACGTCCTTGGTGGGCCGAATGTGGCTGGAGGGCCTTAGTCTGAGGACACCTGGAACAGAGGGAGGAAAAGGGCAGGAAAGAAATAAATAAAAGATGATTTTGGTGCAATTTGGAGCTGCATCGAAATCTCCCACCCCAGGCTTCAGAAACAGACTGTGGAAAGAATGTGAGCAGAGAGAATTGTGGGCTTTCTACTTTTCCCCACAAGGAAGAGAGGAGTGGACAGAAGACCTAACTATGGGGGGCTTGGGGAAAGCCCCAGAAAACCACTGGTGGGTAGGACAAGGATAGGAGTGACTGAGAGAGGGGGTTGGCAGGAAAAAACAATAGAAGCTGGCGAATGGCATTGTGCAGGGATGGAATTCCAGAGCGAGCTGGAGATGACCTGAGTTCTCTAGTCTGGATTTTCGGAGTTGGGGTGCCATCAGGAGGGGGGAAGAAGGGGAGCATGTTTGGGGAGCAAGGGGATGTACCCTCTTATCAGATGCATGAAGTTTGAGCAATTGATTTTTTGAGTTTGGACGCCTGGATCAACCTAACCTAGTGCCTCCCAAGCAGTAAGCCTTTTACAAGTGAGTGCGAGATAGAGGAGGAATATAATATTTCAATCAAATATCAACAAAGGGTGGCACCAAGAGACTAGGATTTAAAAAAAAAATTTTTTTTCAACCACTCTGGAATCATCGGCTCCGAGAGTCTTCCAACGTTTTTAATGTCAAACTGTCTTTTAGATGTTATAAAGCCACAAAGCCTCAGTCATCTTGCATTTAAAAAAAAAAAATCATGAAAGCATGTTAGAGAATAGAAAACCTGAATAAGTATCTTCCTGCACTGATAAAAAGAAGAAAAAAATTCTCACAACTTTAAAATAAGTCTTTTAAAAAGTCTTAAAATAGACATTTAGCACCTCAAAAAGATTATCACGAATCTATCACAAAACTAGGTAAATTTTAAGATAATTGTTTTCTACACTTCAATAATATTATATACTCATAAAACATTGGAAATCAAGTCAGTTCACCAATAAAAAAAAAAAAAAAAACCAAACTCAGGAGTGCAAATAACGATGCTTTGTACAACCAGCCGGCTTTCTGGAAGCTACTGTATGATTCTGGCATTGGGCTTTTAATTAACCACTTCGTACGGTGCTCACCAGCCTGGAAGCCTCGCCCGCAGCGGCGCTCACAGCCCGCACGGCGGTCTGCGCCGCGCCATTGACCACACGTCCATTTTGCTCTTGCGTGATGAGCAAAGCTTGAAAGCACTGCAAGCTTGTTTTCCTTTGCAGGCAGCTTTCCTTGCCATGCAAATATCAGAATAGGTGACATACACATATATGTTTTTATTACGTTATTTTTAAATGCTCACAATTTTATTTTGATACATGAAAAATGAGAAAAGTCATATCACGGCTGTTGGCTAAAGTGTCTGTGCGCATTCATCTGTGGCTGTCGACTGCAGTCCATGCTCGTACCGAAGTGGTTAAAAAGGTGACAGATTCAGGTGTCAGACATGTCCAATTATTAGCTCCCTACTGAAGTTCACTATCCTGTCTATGGAAATTTCCTTTTGAAAAGATCCCATCCTCTTCCTTGTGTGTTGTGACATTGTGTGTCTTTGACACTTGCTCGTGAAATAAGTAAACAATACAAATGCTCTTAAATGCAGAGAACAGGAGCCTGGCGGACACAGTGAACCCCTAAGAGCATGAATATAATTCCTTGATACCATGTATGTGTGTATGTGTGTGTATGTGTATAGATATGTGTGCATGTAAAATTTTTTTCCACAAAATTAGTCTTAGTGATCTAGACCAGGGGTCCTCAAACTTTTTAAACAGGGGGCCAGTTCACTGTCCCTCAGACCGTCGGAAGGTCAGACTATAGTTTAAAAAAAAAGAAGTATGGACAAATTCCTATGCACACTGCACATATCTTATTTTGAAGCAAAAAAAAAAAAACAAAAACAAAAACAAATGGGCAAAAGCACCTGCATGTTGGCCCGTGGGCAGTAGTTTGAGGACGCCTGTCCTAGACTTTCCAAGACATTCTTTTCACGTTGGGGCTTCTTAACTTGGCCCGTAAAAGGTGCTAAAATTAAATGCAAAATTTTAAGGTGTCTGTGTACATCCATGAAAAGTGTTCCCCATTAGGAAGTCCACAGTTTGCGGCAGGGTTTTCCAAAGGGCCTGTAACCCAAGCAGATCAAAACTCACAGCACACGGGACCCCTAAAAATGAAAGACGCTGAAACTTATTTGGGGACTGCACGAGACGGGCTGGTCCCTGGCGCCTCTTGGGACGCGGAGCCTGGAAACCAGTTGCGGCTGCACTTCCATTGCCTGCCTAACCCCCCGGCCCGTTACCTTCACACGTCACTAGATATTCTCTTAGTATCTCCAACCGCAAAATAAAATTTCGGAGACGCTGGGAAGATCACTCTTAGCCTCATCTGGAAACACACACTTCTTGTCACTTTGAAAACTGTAAACAGCAAATTCGAGATGCTGTTTAAGTCTGTGCCAGTGTTCGGTGGAAATGTCTTCTGTTTTGAGATCGCTCTCTCGAAATTCCCAGAGAGGTTTAAAAGTCAGCGGCTGGCGTCAGTCCCACATTTCTGCTAACGCTGAAATGTGGGACTGACATTTCCATGTGGCCTCCTCCACGTGGAAGTCCAAGGGAGGGGGTCCTCAGGGCAAGCGGCTCCTTCTCAACTGAACTCTTTAGCGCCGCGGACTTACAAAGGTTCGGAGCTGAAACCACGCTTAGAGGTGCTGGAAGAGGTGAATCACTCTCGGTTGGAGGACAGGGAAACTGAGGCCCAGACAGAGGGTCTGCCCCCAGAGTCTCAGTGGCCACAGAGACAGGACCTGAGCATCTACAGGAGGACTTTAGGGTGGCCCCGTTGGCAGGTGCCACTTCCTTCCCTGGATCTCTCTGGCCCTTCCTCGGGGAACATCACCCCCCATTGCCCAGCGGCTTCTAGTCCTCCCCAGCGTGGCTACCTTCGCTCATTTCTCCCCCATACGGGGCCGGCTAAGATTTCAAAGCAATCGCTGTGCTTCCCTCTGCTCCCTGACCCTCGCTTGGCTAAGGGGCACAGCAGGGTCTGCCTCTCCCAGACCCACAGACAGAGTTGGAAGCTGCAGCAGGGACAGAATTGGGACCTAAAGACACAGAGTGTACATGTGTGCACACGTGTGTGTTTACGTGTGCACTGAGAAAGCATGCTCTAGCCCCGTCCTTCCCCAAGCCCGTGGCTGCATCCTGAGGTTTGGTGACACATTAGTTTTCTATTCTCGTCTGTAACAAGTCTCCACAAATAGCCTTCGTGGCCTGGAACAACACGGACACGTGACCTCACAGCACTGGGAGGCAAAAGCCCAAAATGGGGCTCACGGGCTAAAATCAAGGTGTGGACAAGTCTGTTTTCCCTTTCTGGAGGCTGTAGGGGAAAACCTGGTTTTTGGCTTTTCCAGCTTCTAGAGACAGGGGTCCTCAAACGTTTTAAACAGGGGGCCAGTTCACTGTCCCTCAGACCGTCGGAGGGCTGGACTATAGCTTAAAGAAAACTATGAACAAATTCCTATGCACGCTGCACACATCTTATTTTGAAGTAAAAAAAAAAAACAAACGGGCAAAAACACCCACAAGTGGCCCGCGTGCCGTAGTTTGAGGACGCCTGGTCTAGGGGCTGCCCGCATTCCTTGCTTTGTGGCCCACTGCCGTCTTCAAGGCCGGTGATGGCTGGTTGGGTCTTTCTCACGTCGCGTCACGAAGACACTAATCACTCTGCCTCCCTCTTCCACCTTTGAGAACCACGGTGACTGTACTGGGATGATCCGGGGCACGAGCCCTCTCTTAAAGTTGGCTTATTAGCAACTTTAATTCCATCTGCCCCCTTAATTCTTCTTTGGCACGTAACATATTCATGGGTTATGAAAATCGGGACAGGGACACCTTAGGGAAGACCACCATGACGTGGTCTTTCCCCAGGTGACTTCCCTTTGAATTTGGGAATCTAAGAGGAAAGCGAATTTGCGTTCTGCTTTCCCCCCATCCAGAATCCTGACGGTACACAGCGTTGCAAAGGGTGACAGAGGATTGTACCAGCAGCACGCGTGGCTGCTGGGGGTCCCCTGTCTCCCGTGTGCCTCAGGAAGGTATGTAAGATCAAGCAAACTTTTGTGGGGCTGTGAGAAGAACAACGAAAAGCCGGCAGCGGCCACAGGCTAAGTGCCCTTTCACAGGCTTGTCACGAGAGGCCATGTCAGGACCACGGACAGCTCCAGGCATCTAGGAGACCAAAGGTCTCCGTCCAACCGAGGGATTTTTGCCTTCCCTTTTTGGTGTCAGCAAGGACCAAGCATACACACAAGGACCAGGCAAGGCAGGCTACTAACTAAGACACTGTTGCCAGGGAGACGGTAGCTAAGGACCACAAAACCCCCGCCCATCGCCCACGACGGATGCTCGTAAAACCCTCGGGATACGGAAGGCTGAACTGAGAGGGCGGAAACCAGAGCAAGGCTGCATCCTAGGCCTGAACAGACTGAAACAGCACCGAACTTGCTGAGCACAGCCTTGTGCCTTGGGCTCAGGACAGGGCTTGCTCTCACGGCCGGAAATGCAGCCGAACTTGGGGAGTCATTATTGGAGGGTCAAGCTGGTGACTGCGAAACTAATAACTGCTATACAAGGCCGCTCCAATGAACCTCCAAGTAAGAGACAACTTGGTGATGGAGAAGAAAGAAATCTGAGACAAGAGAAAATGAATGGAAGCCCGAGACCACCGAGTATCCCATCAGCCCAAGTGTCTATTCCTACCTATCCTTTCCTCTGCTTCTCGAAGCAGGAACTCAAGGAAAATTTTATGCTGGGAGAATATGTTTTTCCTAACAAGTCAGAAAGTAGAAATACCAAAAAAAAAAAAAAAAGAAGAAGAAGAAGAAGCCATTTAAGCAGGCATTTCATCTTAAGTGACAGATCACACACAAGCATTTCCAGTGAGGTCTTCATCAAAACGAAAGTCGATTTCTTTCACTAGCTTCGCCAATTACCAACAAATGTTGGCCCTGCCAATGAGCGGAAAAGAACACAGGATGCCTTCTTTGTAAAAGTGATCCCCTCATGTTTTCTTTAAACTGTAGCATCATTGTAGATTTATTATATAAACTTTTGGGAAATGCAGAAGAATATGCAGAATGAAACAGGAGTGATCTGTTATTCTATTTTCAGCCGCGATCTTCTTGGAATGATAAAGTGCAATGCTTCCATTCCATGCTCAGTTTGTACACCACCGTCTTCCTTCAATATTATATCCCGATCCTTTTATGCCCTTAGATTATTTTTAAAAACTCATATAATGGCTACTGACGTGACTCTCTGGCATTAAAACGTATCTCTCTGTTATTTAAATTATTTCCTATGCTTAGACTTTTCAAATTAATTAGATCAGTTGTGCAAATGTGATAGACACACACACAAACACACACACACACACACACACACACACACACACACACACACACACACACACTCCGAGCTCCTTTGGAAACTGTGATGCAGATAAGAGCGTTTTTGAGCCTGGAAGGGAAATGATACCCTGGCAGGAGTTGACATAAGCCGAAACGTGCAGGTACATGCCAGTTTATCTTGGATTGTCTGTCTTGGAGGGTGCTGGTGGGGCTCTCAGGGGGAGCGCTCATCAGATTCGTTTTCAGTTAGATTCTGGAAACAAGGGCAGGAGACAGCGCTGGCCTTTGGGATTTGATTCTGGAGTGACCATCAAAGTCTCACGATGCCTCTGGACCGAGGCCCGATATTCTAGCTTTAAAATCCCATTTTTTTCCCCAGCAGGCTTTGTGAGTTTGAAAAATGCCATCTTAGGAAGGTTTGCAGAATGGAGGAACTACTATTGTTCTGATTTATTTATTGTTTTTTTGGGGGGGCAAAATTTTGCAGAGCTCTTTTAATGACTTATTGCTCAATGTGGTACATGTACACCATGGAGAACTACTCAGCTTTTACAAACAACGGTGATCTGGCACCTCTTGTGTTTTCCTGGATAGAGCTGGAGCCCATTCTACTAAGTGAAGTATCCCAAGAATGGAAAAACAAGCACCACATGGACTCACCAGCAAATTGGTATTAGCAGATCAGCACCTCAGTGGACATATAAGAATAATCTATCGGGTGTTGGGCGGGTGGGAGGGGGAGGAGGGGAGGGGTGTATACAAACACAATGAGTGAGATGTGCAGCGTTTGGGGGATGGTCACGCTTGAAGCTCTGACTCGAGGGGGGGGACGTAGGAAATATACGCAACCTTAACACTTGTACCCCCATGGTATGCTGAAATAATAATAAAAAAACAGTATATAGAGTTTAATGGTGACACTACTGTTTTGATTACACATGGTCTATTTGTATATTTTCTGCAAAGCACCAACTAATGAATAATTCAAAAGTACAACCATAGCCTTTAAATACACTGACTTAATAAACTTTTTTGAAATTTCAACATATTACAGGGGTGCAAATGTTTAGGTTGCATATATTGCCATTTGCCCCCCCCCCCGGGACCCTGAGTCAGAGCTTCAAGCGTGTCCATCCCCCAGACTAAGCGAGGTATGCCAAGAATGGGAAAACAAGCAGCACATGTACTCACCATCAAATTGGTATTAACTGATCAGCACCTAAGTGCTCATTATAGGAAGAGCATTTACCGGGCGTCGGGCAGGTGGGAGGGGAAGGAGGGGATGGGTGTATACACACATAACGGGTGTGATGTGCACGCCATCTGTTGTTCTGATTGAGGTGCAAGTATTTTTTCCCCTGGGGAGGAGGTTTAGACAGGAAGGCAGCCAAGAAGGGGAGGACTTGCAGCTGATAAAGAGAAGCCACTGAGCCGAGGAATGGGAGAAGCAGGCTCAGAAGTCAGAGGGCTCAGGAGCACACCAGAAAGAGCTCAACAAATATTCCTTGAGACCTCACTCTATGAGACAGTGGCGGTTGCTAGATGTCAGGAGGGAGATTAGACAAAGGGGAAAGGATACCTCCCTTATGGGCGTTCACAGAGGCAGCAGAGTGAGAAAGAATCCAGACGCTGGAGCCAGACAGCCTTCATATGAATCTCAGCTCTGTTTGTTTCTCTGTGTTTGCAAAAAAAAAAAAAAATAAAATCTTGGGTCTCTCTGTGCCTCAGTTTCCACTTCTTATGGTGTCAAACATAACTTAATGGCTCTCTTTTGCATTTCCCTGTTTGCACTAACCCATCAGCATGCTCATGGCATCATCACACCAGCGTCTCCCTGTCCACTCGAGGGTGTCCAGGGGATGAAAATCGTGTTCCCAGTCTCTCAAGAAGTCCAATTCAGCCTTTCCCCAGATCACCAATAAACAAAACCTCCCAAGTCCCTCATGCCCTTGATTTTGAGATGATAACTCAAAGGAGAAACCATCCCAATGTCCCCAGGGAAGGAAGGCAAATGGCAGATGCACCATGTGGATGGAACATAATTTAAGAAAGCAAGTTGGGTTGCTTCCTCCAGATTGCTAAGAGTAAATTCAACCTCAGTCGTCATGTCAACGGACATGAGCAAGATTTCCAGAGAAGGGAGCTTGAAGTCCCTACGTGGATTGGACTCCACTCTGCAATGTCCTTTCAATAACTCTGAAGAATTTTCCAAGGAGAAACAATTTCTAAAGGGAAATATATATATATGAGCAAGGTTGCATTTCAGTGCAAAAGGAATGTTCTAAGAGTTCCTTAGTTACCGCTGCTGTTAAGAAGGACTCCAACACAGGTACTGGCGCGGCTGGCCTAGAAGATATTTATGGTCCATTGAGTTGTAAACAACAGTGTTTCTTTTCGAGGAAAAAAAAAGTAGCAATTTTCTTGTAAATATTTCAGTGTGTTATTATGACATGAATACGCTCTAAGGCATGCGAAAGTACTTAAGAAGAGGTTCAGTGCGCAAACCCAGTCCAGAAAGGACGACCTTGGGGATTGTAACGCTCGGCTGGAGTGTGTTGATGACTTCCTTGTGTTAAAAAAAAAAAAAAAAAACAATAAAAAGGAGTTACACTAAAGTGTATCTAGCTGGGGACTGGCGGGCCATATCCTAAAAGGAGAGAAAATGTCTAATTTTGCAAAATGCCATTTTCTTTCACTGCAAGTCTCGTGCACCTAAGTTAGCAATGGTGTTTCCAGGACCTATGGGTTTGGTGGAAACCTAGGACGTGGAGTTCGAATAGGCACGTACAGGCACGTGTGTGCGTGTGTGTATGTGTGCGTGTGCGCGCACATGCACGTTTGTGTGAATGTCTCTGAAGTTGAACAGGAATGTGGAAACCATTCGAGATTTAGTACCGGGAATCACAGTCTCTAAGCAAATCACTTTTCTCACTATCTTTGAGTTTTTCACAAAATTGAAGGCTAATGTTTTCTGCAGACCGAAGCAAAGGGTGATGGAAACAAGAAAGGCTTTGTAAGTGAACAGACTTTGATATAAACAAGTTTTGCCATGAGCTAGTCATGAGATATGGAGATAGACACTTACGGTCTGTGAGGTTTAGCTTCAACTGAATGGTATTCATCACCTCTCCCCTGGCAGGTTAATGAAAATTAAATTAATGTATGTTTAGCACCTAGAGCATAGAATCCAGCCCATTGCGGACTCTCATTAAATGACAATAATATTTTTAGTATGCTATTATTTTACATTAGTCCCTTCCCTAGGACCAAAGGCTAAGAACTATAGTTGTTTTTGCTGCTAACCTAACTTCAGAAGTCCAATAATACAAGAAACACGACAGACACTGAGATTTAAATAGAAAATTCAACATTAAAGAATTTGTAATAGGCCGGGCGCAGTGGCTCACACCTGTAATCCTAGTACTCTGGGAGGCTGAGGTGGGAGGATCGCTTGAGGTCAGGAGTTCAAAACCAGCCTGAGCAAGAGCGAGACCCCGTCTCTACTATAAATAGAAAGAAATTAATTGGCCATCTAATATATATAAGAAAAAATTAGCCGGGCATGGTGGCACATGCCTGTTGTCCCAGCTACTCGGGAGGCTGAGGCAGGAGGATTGCTTGAGCCCAGGAGTTGGAGGTTGCTGTGAGTTAGGCTGATGCCATGGCACTCACTCTAGCCTGGGCAACAAAGCGAGACTCTGTCTCAAAAAAAAAAAAAAAAAAAAGAAGTAATGATGGGATTTATTTTTATTTTATTTTTTTACAAAGGTTATTATGTGAAGTGTATCATTCTTCAGTCTAACAATTGACAGGTGATCATTGAAAAGCAAAAACATTTACAAATGCTTTGGGGACCTTGAACTTGTATTAACTTTTATCTTCCGTTTCCCTCTAAGTTCATTGTGATTTTCTTCTTTGCAAGAGAGATGGAGTCAAATGTTTGGGGCTTTTCCCTCTAGGGCCATTAGCATTTAGATTGATGGAAACGTGTGAACACTTAACTCATCTCTCTTTTCTTCTTGCTTCATTTAAATGTCTCTGCTCACAATTTATTTTTCTAATCATTCTTTTTCTATTCCTACTCCCTACACCAGGGGTCCCCAGACTTTTTTAACAGGGGCCAGTTCACTGTAACTCAGACGATTGGAGGGCAGGACTATAGTTAAAACAAACAAACAAACACACAAAAAACTATGAACAAATTCCTATGCACACTGCACACATCTTATTTTGAAATAAAAAAAAACAAACAGGTAAAACCACCCGCATGTGGCCCACGGGCTGTAGTTTGAGGACACCTGCCCTACACTCTCAATTCTCTAAATAAAATAAATTTGGAGAAAATGGTCTGGAATTGTGGTAGTGTGCTTTAGTGGGCCACAGCCTCCAAAATCACTAAAACTTTTTTGGAGACTTTAACCAAGTGACTGTTTATTAATAGTTAGATCAAGAATCTTGAATATAAACTTATGGTTTTTTTTTTTTTAAACCACCCAAATGGCTCATTCTTCAAACATTATAGGTAAATGGAGGTTTCCTTGCCGCAGTCACTGTGAGACTGAGGAGAACTGTGAGAAGCAGGCAGGAAGACAGATGGACGCCAGCAGCGAGGGTTCCTTGGATTTCTTTGCTTCTTAACCGGCAGGCACCGTACAGCTTCCTGGTGTGCGTCCGACGGGAGAGGGGACTCACTGCGCAGAGTCAGAGATAACCAGGGAGGCCCACGTGGGGTACTGTGATTAATCGGTTTTCCTATAGATAATATGGATAGAGTGCCAGGGGATTAACTTTTTTCCCCCTATTTCTCCATTAAATATGCAATTGAGCATATTCAGATGATAAAGGAGGGCAATTCTGGGAAACTGACCTTAAAGAAAACTCTAGAAGAAACTATAGAGGTGGAATCCTTTGCCTTGGGCCTCGTCCTCATCCCTCAGCACCAACCAGACTTTCTTCCACCTTCTTTCGTTGTTTTTTCCTCTTTTGTGCCCAATGACTTCGTGATTTTCCTTGGAGGCCCCAAGCTCACCACCACCGCCCTTTTACATGGCCCTCGGTGCTCGTCAGCACTCCTCACTTGCTGAGCTGTCAGACGTGACGAACCTGACTTGTGCACGCTCTGAGTCTTTACCTCTGTGGGGAAAATGGGCACAAATAATTTCTAACCAGGATAAATGCTTTTCTGCTAATTTCATGTTTCTCTCTTACAAGGGACACAGAGATTTAATAATCTGACATAAGATAGGGTAAACCAGGTGCCTGCTCAGTTCTCTTAATGTTAAAATATTAATGATATTAACATTATATATTATAATTATAATACATATTATATAATATTATATATTATATAATATCATATATTATATATAACATTATATTATATATAATATATTACATATAATATAATATATTAAATATATATTATATATTATATGTTACATATAATATATTATATGTCATATATTATATATTATTTAATTATAAATATATTATATATTTATTAATATAATATAATATAATTATATATTATATAATATAAATATAATGTATATTAGATATTATAATAATATTATAATTAATATTAATATATAGCCAAAGAACATTTGAATATACAGAGGGAGTATTTAAGGTCACAGATCATTGAATTAGCATTACTATGCATTTATTTGTTGGTTATATCACACCCAGATTCTTTGAATTAAAAGTTCCCATGAATTTAGGAAAAAGAAAAAAAACATGGGGTTTCTATTTTATTCTGAATGAGCGGTACCAAAGTTTTTATTCCAAAATTCTCAAACACTCAGAAACTTACCACTGGGTAGGAAGACACCAGTGAACCCAGAAGAGAAAAAGCTAATTAACTGTCTCATTGAAACATTCCTTCCATTTGGGAGTCCACTAGGGGCCCATGGACGTTAAGCCCATTGTCAAATGGTGTGTGAAAGAGATCCAAGTTCAACAATAAATATCATCAGCAATATAATGGTTCTCTCCGGCCCTCGGGGCCAAATGACCTGCGTTTTAGCAAATTGATTTTGTTCATGCATTGTGTAAAGCCAACCGATTGTTTCCAGTGACATGCTTGAACCCACAGTGGCTCTGTCTATTTAATTCATGGTTGAGTTTGTCCAAATGCTAATTGCTAGTCCCATTTGCTTTAATAATAGTCACTTCCTCCATTGGTAATGGGTTTTATACACAGTGCACCAATCGCAACCATTCGATGTCACTCATAAACATTTGATGAATGGCTCGATGCGGCTCTGAGAGTGGCTTTATTTGGGACGCGGCGAGGGTGAGTCTTACTCAGTTAATGAGATGATGCACTATCCCATTAGGCAACGGGTGCTTCCCTCCCCCACGTTAGCTATAACATGGCTTTTATCCAAAGACCTATTTGGGTCATTATCATAATCTTCATCAACTTGTCAAGATAAAGGAGGGCCCCACTGAGTTCAGAGAAGGCCTCGCATAACTCAACGGAAATTTAGAGAACACAGATGCAGAGATAACTTGGGGAGCTGCAGATAAATAGGTTCTGCACAGGCAACCACAGAGAAAGAGCTTTCGAATAGACTCTGCTTTGGGAAGGGGTGGAGTCTGAGAGAGGGGTTTGGAGAGAGAGGGGGAGAAGAAAGGCTCATCCTCTGGAATGGGGCAGGTAAGCCAGGGAGCAAAATCCATAAAGCCAAGTCCAGGAGAGAGATTGCTGGAGGAACAGCAGGTAAGATAGACTCAGGAGATGATCATCGAGGTTGGAACGAAAGGAAGACTAGCTCTTGAGCTTGCTTTCAGCAAATCCCACCTCTGTATTTGTTACAGATGCACAAACCTAGGTTTTGAGGTGGGTGGGGGAAAGTTAGTTATCATAATAACTTTGACACGAGCTGCCTATCAGATTTGCTTTGCAAGCAGATAAGGTTGACAATTGCTTCTCCAAGCCTTTCTGTTGCACCACGTAGCCATCTGCCTATAGCTGATTTCTGGCCGAAGAGTTCCATTCCATCATTGCCCCGTTAAATTAACCTCAGACGGCTGAGAGCACCATGTCAGACTTTACTCCAGACAGCTATGAGTTAGTGAATCGACCCTCAGAAAAGCAAAGTATACTTTTCCTTTTAAACTATGTTAGAACTAGTGGGGAATCCCAGGTTTTTCTAGCTTAGTGCCTTGTTCTTTCATGGGTTCAGTCGTTTAACAAATATTCGTTGAAAGCCCACTCTTTGCCAGGAGACCTCAAACTACGGTCCGCGGGCCACATATGGGCCGCCTAGCACATTTATCCGGCCCGCTGGGTGTCTTTGCCGCCGCTGCCTGTCCTGCTTAGCAGCCGACTCGTCCCGGCCCGCAGTGCGCACTCTCCAACGGTCTGAGGGACAGTGGACTGGCCCCCTGTTTACAAAGCTTGAGGACCCCTGGAATAGAGGATTAGCTGTTGTTAGACGGGGGCCAGAGGACAGTGAAAAGAAGTCTTTGAAAAGGTGCCTTTGAGCTGAGATTTCAAGGAAGAGATGAAGGAGAAGAGAAGATGGTAGAAGTCAGGGGCAAAGAGAGCCCATGCAAACAAAGGCCCTGGGGTGGGAATAAGAATGACATTATTTAGCAAAAGCAAGGAGCGGGAGAGAATGAGACTGGGATGAGAGCTGGGGAAGTGGGCCAGACCCACCGGTGAAGTGAAAGGAGCCACCTGAGGCCACAGCCCTGCGGATGGCCGGGCAGGAGGCGGAGCGGCCGTTTCGGGTGATGCATGCACCGCAGAGCAGATACAGGACCCTGGGGAACAGGAGCCTTCGAGTGGCAGTGACAAGAGGGGCAGTCCATGAAGCAGGCAGGGACCTCCAACTCAAACGCCTTCGGGGGCCAGGCAGGTGGCACAGTGCCAGGGA
Source organism: Microcebus murinus (assembly GCF_040939455.1). Classification (NCBI taxonomy): domain Eukaryota; kingdom Metazoa; phylum Chordata; class Mammalia; order Primates; family Cheirogaleidae; genus Microcebus; species Microcebus murinus. Next base: position 8,427,210 of record NC_134133.1, on the reverse strand, counting down.
AGCAGGTCTGGATAAGAGGCAGAGCGTCGTGGCAACTGTGGTGACCCAGAGGATGGGTGACATTCCTGACAGCAGCGTCCAGACCCAATAAAACACACTTCAGGTGTGAGCACCTCATCAACAAGAGAAAGCAGGACGGGCGTGGTGGTGACTCACGCCTGTCATCCTAGCACTCTGGGAGGCCGAGGAGGGAGGATTGCTCGACATCAGGAGTTTGATACCAGCTTGAGCAAGAGCGACACCTCATCTCTACTATAAATAGAAAGAAATTAATTGGCCAACTAATATATATATAGAAAAAATGAGCCAGGCATGGTGGCGCATGCCTGTAGTCCCAGCTACTCGGGAGGCTGAGATAGGAGGATCACTTGAGCCCAGGAGTTGGAGGTTGCTGTGAGCGAGGCTGACGCCAGGGCACTCACTCTAGCCTGGGCAACAAAGCAAGACTCTCTCTCTCTTAAAAAAAAAAAAAAAAAACAAAAAAAAAAAACAAAAAAACACTTCACAGCCAAAAGGAAGCAAATCATTGGAAAAAAAAATATTTTGCAGGATGAAAATAAAACACATATAAGGAGGCCAGCAAAGTCCAAGCACCCACTGGCATGCAATGCTGAGCTCGAAGGTGAACAGGAAGTAGTTCTGGGCATGAGAAAAACCAACAGAGAGCGGTCTCTAAGTCAGGAGTTAAACCTTATAGCGTCACCAACTAAACAAAAAAAGAATACGTTTTATTAGACAGTCACCCAAATGCTACTGCATTAATAACAAAAATGCACGCTTATAGAATTTGTATAACCTGAACATGGAGACAAATACTCAAAGAGGTCAGGATTTATAAAGATGGGAATCACAGAACCACGTGGTCTGTGCACTAAATGTGGACATCTCCTTTCCCTTTCCCTCTTCCTTCCCTTTCCTCTTCCTTCCCTTCCCTTCCCTCTTCCTTTCCTTTCCTCTTCCTTCCCTTCCCTCTTCCTTCCCTTCCCTTCCCTCCCCTCTTCCTTCCCTCCCCTCTTCCTTCCCTCTTCCTTCTCTTCCCTTCTCTCTTCTTTCCCTTCCGTCTTCCTTCAGTCTTCCTTCCCTTTCCTCCCTCTTCCTTCCCTTCCCTTCCCTTCCCTTCCCTTCCCTTCCCTTCCCTTCCCTTCCCTTCCCTTCCCTTCCCTTCCCTTCCCTTCCCTTCCCTTCCCTTCCCTTCCCTTCTCTCTTTCTTTCTCTTTCTTATTTTTGGTGGACATCCTCCTGAAAGGCCAAGGCACCCACTCTGTGCTTGGAAATCCAGGATGGGCGACCATCTTGCAAGGTGCTCTACATGTCCAGAAGTTTTTTTCTCAATTTGACCTGTTATTATTATGTTACTATGAGACAGAGCTTTCATCTGCCTCCTTGTCGCCCAATAATCCCATATTTGCTGCTTAGGACCACATAGAACAGATTTAGCACCTGTCCACCTGCCAGCTCTTCAGACATTTGCAAATGATGACTCTGTCTCTACTTTTGTTCTACAAGTCTTACCTCCTCCAGACAAAACATTCCCAGAAACTACTCCCCAGATCCCTGTGTTCAGATCTAATCAACCTTGTGTGTGTGTGTGTGTGTGTGTGTGTGTGTGTGTGTGTGTGTGAACCTTCTCCATTATGTCCCTGCCCTTCTTAAAACAGTCCCGGAGAGAACACGATGTTCCCAGCTGCTTCACAGTCTACTCGGGGGCTTCTTCAGGCACCGTTTTCCGTGCGTGCGGCAGTAGGAACACAGTCGCGTTTCCCGGGCTCGGCCTCCCGCTCTTCTCGGTTCACTCCCACCGTCCAAGGTGGGCCGCTTGTTGAATGTCGTGAACAGGTGCACAATCAAGAGCGCGTGCTCCGTCAATACAAAGAATGCCGCTCCTCCTCAGCCCCTCGTTTCTGATTAAGGCCACTCAGTCTAACGCACACTGTGTCTCGTACCAGTAATAATGCCTGCGCGATGCTTCATGCTTTCCATGCCCCTTTCCAGACGTTATCTCATTACAACATGTACTCAAAACTGGAGAGGCATTTTTTTTTTTTGTATAAAGAGGAAGATGAGTGCTTAAAGGCAGAGGTAAAAATTGGACAGCTAACCCTTGGAGAGAAAGCCGGACGAGAACACCCAATAACCCGGCTTTGAATCTGGGCTCACCGTCTGCCCAACATTGTTACTTTAAAAAAAAAAAATGAACGATGATGATGATGATAAGAACAGAAAGAGCTACCTGTTAGTACATTCTTAGTATGTGCAAAGCCCTGTATAAGCACGTCATGCCATACCCATGGCCATCTTTTTTTTTTTTTTTTTTTTTTTTTGAGACAGAGTCTCACTGTGTTGCCCAGGCTAGAGTGAGTGCCGTGGCGTCAGCCTCGCTCACAGCAACCTCAAACTCCTGGGCTCAAGAGATCCTCCTGCCTCAGCCTCCTGAGTAGCTGGGACTACAGGCATGCGCCACCACGCCCGGCTAATTTTTTCTATATATATTAGTTGGCCAATTAATTTCTTTCCATTTATAGTAGAGATGGGGTCTCGATCTTGCTCAGGCTGGTTTCAAACTCCTGATGTCGAGCGATCCGCCCGCCTCGACCTCCCAGAGTGCTGGGATTACAGGCATGAGCCACCACGCCCAGCCCATGGCCATCTTTTGAAGTGGTACCTACCAGTAGTGCCTCCGTTTTAAAAAATATATAAGGTAATGAAAACACAGGGGTTAAAGGACTTGCCCAAGGTCACATGGTTAGTGGCTGGCACTGCAATGTGAACTTAATTCTGCCTGTTTCCAGAGTTCAGTCTCTTCTTAGCCTTATAAAACAGTCTGCCTTAGTGGACACTGTCAGTAGTACGTGTGACTTATCTGTTGATGGGGGGGGGACTGTTACTATAATTGCTTTTCCTGAGATGCCTCTCCAAATAGGCAGGAGGTAGGAACAGGTGCCGCCTTATCCGTGGGGCCAGAGGAGCCACGAGAGCACGCACGCAAGGGCAAAAGAACGAGAAGGGAGAGAACGGCCATACAGCAATCACAGTGCCGGACGCCACGGCTCGAACTGGGCTGAAATGCATCCACGTATTCACAAGCGCACTTGGAACTCAAACAAGATTTCAAGGTGACTCTTCAGCCCAAGAAAACAGGGCTTTCAAACCCTTTTAATGCTTCAGCAGCATTCAATTGCATGTAAGTCATGCGCTAACTTACTCATGAAAATAGCCTTATTTGGCAACATTTTATTAACCTTAGTTCATGTTAATAAGATCAGTGCTTACATATTTTTAAATTGCATCTCTTTATATAATTACTTCATAATTCTGATTTTCTTCCAATGTGGATTAAGCCCTTACCAATCCCAGAAAAGCATTCTGTATCCAGTGAAAACGAGTTCAAATGATGATAGCATCATAGGACATGGCTTTGGGAAGCCCAGATCTGGCAGAGAGCCTATCCCAAAACCTGGCCATGCACCAAAATCTCCCGGGGATTTTCCTATACTATTATAGTTACTGATTTCTGAGTGCCTGTGTTATCTATTGGGTCACAATCTCTAGAGGTGGGACCTCCTGGCGACTGAGATTGGTGGCAACCAGTCCACAAACGAGCACTTGGGTACCAGTGACGAGACTGTTTCTACCCTGGACGGGTCCACTGCCCAGCTCCTGGAAGACGCAAGGAGCGACGAGATACGGAGGGAAATCCCAAAGGCACAATAACCAGTCACTTCAAATCATCCAGGCAATCCCAGACAAAGGAATTGCAAGTTTCATTATTAACCGCTGACCTCTCCTTCTTTATTTTCAGGCTTTGAGTTGCCTCCTTTTTCTATACCGTCTGGGTTTTAGTGTTCAGGGCTATCTCGATAGGCTTTGTGACCTCCGAGTTCTGGAAAAGCCACTCTTGATCACCGGTAGCCACTTGGAATTCACTGGGACCCTGGAGACAGGTAAGTTATCCCAGGGGCCATGGATCTCAACCCTGCCTGATAGCTTGACATAAATTCTTAAGTGACAGGCTGAGCACAAGTCCTGGCAACCCACTCAACCTCTCAGAACAGGGACATCATGATATAAAGCCAGCTCAAAGCCTGTGTGTCATGAAGGAATACCATCACCCTGGCCTTTGATATAGGATGGCATTTGGATGAAACCCCATGAATAGCAGAGATGGAGACAATTTGACATAACCTCTTCTTAGCGATTTCATAGTAAGCTATCATGATCACGACTTACTTTTCATTTTTATTATTTATTTATTTATTTATTTTTAAGACAGAGTGTCACTTTGTTGCCCAGGCTAGAGTGAGTGCCGTGGCGTCAGCCTCGCTCACAGCAACCTCCAACTCCTGAGCTCAAGCGATCTTCCTGCCTCAGCCTCCCGAGTAGCTGGGACTACAGGCATGTGCCACCATGCCCGGCTCATTTTTTCTATATATATATATATATATATATATATTAGTTGGCCAATTAATTTCTTTCTATTTTTAGTAGAGATACGGTCTCGCTCTTGCTCAAGCTGGTCTCGAACTCCTGACCTTGAGCAATCCTCCCGCCTCAGCCTCCTAAAGTCCTAGGATTACAGGCATGAGCCACCACGCCCAGCCTATACTGATATCTTCTACCCTTGCTATAATATATTGCAATCCAATTATAAGGGTTAAAATCATGGTGGGGAGAGGGTAGGGCAGGCTACCTTGTACCATAACTGGTGTCCTGCAACCCACACCAGTTGGTCCCATGTGAGTTTCTCTCCCCATACCTGCTAATGAGCAACTGCAGAAGGTGACAAAGAATAACCAACAATGCTGTGCTAGAAAGATAATGGCCACCCCCCAAAATGCCCACGTCCCAATCCCTGTCCTGTGAATACATGAGGTCGCGTGGCACAGGGGAGTTTAGTTTGCAGATGAAGTAAGATTGCCAACCACTGACCCCTAAAATTGGGAGAGGATACAGGCTTATCTAGCCTGGCTCAATGTCATCACGAGCAAGATTAAAAGCAGAAAAGATTGAACATCATCAAAAAATGTAAACTTTGTAACCTCAAAGGACACAACCCAGAGAATGTGAAAAGTCAAGCCACGGACTGGGAGAACATTTTCGCAAATCACATACCCGATAGGGGACTTGTATCTTAGAATACATAAAGAACTATTTACAACTCAAAAATAACAAAAAGACAAAAACAAAAACCTTACTGAAATGGGCAAAGGATACGAATAGCCATTTCTCTGAAGAAGATGCGTAAATGAAAAGTACATGAAAAAATGCTAACTATCCTCGGCCCAAAACCACAGTGAGAAACCGCTCCGCACCTACAAGGGGAACTGTAAGAAAATAGTCAGATAACAACAAATGCTGGCAAAGAAGCAGAGCAGTCGGAACCCTCGTATAAGCTGGTGGGATGTAATCGGGTTAGCCGCTTTGCAACACAGTCCGGCACTTCCTTAAAAGGTTAACCACAGAGCTCCCATGATGACCCGTGCACTGAGTTCGCAGCAATGAAAAAATGAATATGGATGCCTTTCTGATATTATCGTAGGGTGTTCATGTTTTTCTCTTCTCCAGTATTATAATATTCTACTGATTTTGTAGGTAAGGAAAGAAAACGAGACAAAATTTTCCCACAGCAAGACTCAGGAACGTCTTCAAGTCTATTGCTCTTTCTGTGTTTGGATAATGACCCAAAGTTCTCAACTTGGAATAAAGCAAACATATTTGCACAATAAGATTGCTTTCATGTGCTGGTCATCAAATTAAAATACATGCAGCATAGAAAATCTAGAAGACACAGAAAAACATGTGGGAGAAAATTTGGATCACCAGTTAATGTCACTACAAAGCAATAACAAAACGTTTTTTTCATGGGGAGTAGAGACAGGAACACTCCTACACTGCTGGTGGGACTGCAAACTAGTTCCACCTCTGTGGAAAGTAACATGGAGATACCTCAAAGCGATACAAGTGGATCTACCATTGGATCCAGCAATCCCACTACTGGGCATCTATCCAAAAGATCAAAAGTGACTTTATGAAAAAGACACCTGCATTCAAATGTTTATAGCAGCACAGTTCACAGTCGCGAAGTTGTGGAAACAACCCAGGTGCCCATCAGTACATGAGTGGATTAATAAAATGCAGTATATGTACACCATGGAGTGCTACTCAGCTCTAAGAAACAATGGTGCTCTAGCACCGCTTATATTTTCCTGGTTAGAGCTGGAACCCATCCTACTAAGTGAAGTATCCCAAGAATGGAAAAATAAGCACCACATGGACTCACCAGCAAATTGGTACTAACGGATCAACACCTAAGTGGACACATAGGAATAGCATCTATCGGGTGTCGGGAGGGTGGCAGGGGGGAGGAGGGGACGGGTGTATACAAACGCAACGAGTGAGATGTGCAACGTTTGGGGGATGGTCATGCTTGAAGCTCTGACTCAAGGGGGAGGGGGCATGGGCAATATACGTAACCTTAACACTTGTACCCCCATAATATGCTGAAATTAAAAACAAAAACAAACAAAACAACCACAATATGTACTTTTCTTTGTCTTCTTGCCCCAGAAGCAAGCGCTGAAACCACAGTGTAAGTGCAAAGAGTTTCCTTGGGAGGTGATGCTGGAGACACACGTAAGAGACCGCGAGAGGCAGGAGACAGGGAAGGGAAAGCAGCCGCTAAAGGATGTGCTATCAAGTGTTACTTCACGTGACTGGAGCTTAGTGCCTCTAGGGAGCTCTGAGAGTCACCGAGAACATATACCTCGGAGCTATTACACCCGAGGGAGAGAGGAGGAAACAGGGTGTTCATACTCCAACTTGCGTCCTCTTTGGTTGAGAAGCACTCCTGGGAAGGCATCGATCCTCCAGAACTTCTGTCTCCCCTATCCACCCCGAGAGTGAGAGAAGCAGGTTCCCAGCTTCAGCCCCTGGAAGCCAGGCCAGGATGCGCCACAGCCACAAGGTCAAGGTCAAGGTGATGTGAGGGGATCACAGACCCGCCCCGTTTGCAGCAGTGATGGTTTTCAACGTGGCGTCTCCCTTCCCTGTATCTGGGATCCCCTAATTTGCTGCAGGGTTGAAAATCCAATTATCTTATCTCGTCTACTTTCTGTGGGTGAGCTGGACAGATAGATAAAGATCTGGTCAGCGGTGTTGTAAAGTGCAAATCACAAAGCCCTACAGGTTCCAGGAGAAGCCTGGGGTGGGGCGGCCAGGGAGCAGCACACGGGTGGAATAAAAGCACTTGCACAAGGGATGGTGGCCGGCTTCAGTTCCCCCTCCCTGGCTCAGCCAGAGCAGCTCCACGTTGGTCTGTTCCTGTGTTGGGAATCCCATGCACCACTGCATTTGCAAAGAGTACCCGTTACTGTCCTGGCAAGTGTTCCAGCAAGTGCACAGCAAGTGTTAACAGCGACTGACCAGGGAGAGAACCAAGTGACACACGGAGGGTCGGAGAATCAGCCTTTATCCTGCCGGCGGGCTCAAAAGAACATGCCTCCAAATTCTGAGCCCCGCTTCCTTGCTCTCCTCCGGCTTTATACACTTCATGGGATGACACACAACCAATCAACTATAAGCACAAGGAGTTATCCAATCAGAAACAAGCTTTACATATCCAATCAGCAACAAGCTTTACATATCCAATCAGCAACAAGCTTTACATATCCAATCAGCAACAAGCTTTGCATATCCAATCAGCAACAAGCTTTACATATCCAATCAGCAACAAGCTTTGCATATCCAATCAGTGGTGGAATCCAAAAAGTATCCAATCAGAAATGAGTTCAGGCATGGGGACCCCGGGGCCATGGGGATTTTTCCCTGTCATTACTAAAACAAACAAAGTCCCTTGATAATCACTAGGGGTGAGCATTGGAAAATGTTAGAAGTATGCTTGGCCATCTAATGTCTTCATTTCTACAGAAGAGAATGCGGGATCTCAGACCAACGACAAAGCAATGGCAGGGCCAGAACTGGACCCCCCAAATCATGACCTGTCATCCAGTGCTGTCTGCCACATTGCACCCATTCCTTGTGTCTCCAATCTCAGAAAGGTAGAAGCCCCCGTAGTGAAGGAGCTTGATGTTCAGGCCCTGGAGACGGAGGTCCAAGGTTCACATCCTGCCTCTGCCTCTTTGGGAGTGAATTCCTTAACTTCCTGCATCTTCCCTTCAAGTGGGCATATGCCCTTCAAGTGGGCATAAAACCAGTATCCTAACATATGTTTTTGTGCCAATTATATAAAATATGTAGGTAAGGTACTTAAGCTAATAGTGGCATATTTTAATCAGGGATCCTCAAACTTTTTAAACAGGGGGCCAGTCCACTGTCCCTCAGACCGTTGGAGAGTGCGCACTGTGGGCCCGGGACGAGTCGGCTGCTAAGCAGGACAGGCAGTGGCAGCAAAAACACCTGGCAGTGGGCAGGATAAATGTGCTAGGCGGCCCGCATGTGGCCCGCGGGCCGTAGTTTGAGGATGCTTGTAAGTATTCAGAAAATTTGAGCAATTCCTCTATTACATGGCAGTAGTTCTGAAAATAATTTTGACAACCTGCTTCTGCCGTAAACCAGAAGGCTTGGTTCTGCAGTGAGCTTTGCTGAATCTACTCTTCTTCCGACCAACCCCACCACCACCCCCGCAAAGCTCGGGTTGTCTACACGGCTGCATTCTGCCTTTCTTGATTCAGGGGAGGCCTCATCTTCTGCTACCGAGTTGAGGGTCAGCATGGAACCACTGACAGCCACTTAGGTCTAAAACCAATGTCCCTGGAAGTCATGGTGCTCACAGGACTGGGAGGATACCTCAGGGTGACCAACTCGGGAATAAAATGTGTGGTCCGTGGAAAGGCGCAGGCGTGCTGATGGTGCCTGACCCTATCTGTTGCCAATGAGTGCTGTCACTTACAATGTTGGCAGCGCCCAGGCAGCTGGCATGCCTCTCATGGGGCAGAGGAAACACAGCGCTTCCCACATGTCCAAATTGTCTTGCTCAAGTTGGGAAACTTAAAGGAGGAAAAAAAAAAAAGAATAAAGAACCAATTCATTTTAAAACAAGCAAACAAAGAACCTCCTGGAATTTCCAGAGACCCGCTCTCGTGATGTGGATTCCGTGCATCACCTGAACACCGTGGCTTTGAGGATGGAAGGCTGCAAGCCACGATGAGAGTTTAAAGAAGCTTTTAGCAACCAGGCAGCCTTTAAATTTCAAATTTTCTGTAAATTAAGGTCTTTTCAAGTCCAATAAAAAGCAAGATGACGGAATCTGATGCCAGATAAAGAGCAACCAAACTCTGAGAGCCGGGAATGGGCCTTTTCCTTTTGGCCTGCTTTGAGCTCACGGAGTTGAAAGGACTGTGGGCTCTCCTGCAATTCCTCCTCCAGGAGAACAGAAGCCCAGGGAAGTGAACAAACACGAGCCAGTCTGAATGCATCACTTTTGCCAATCGGTTTCCCCCTCTTCCACGCGGCCGGCAGGAGTAGCTCTTTGTTGCCCCAAAGTGCGGGATGGCATGAGGTGCCCTGGTGTTAGGCACTGGATGAACTCAGGAGAGATTATTTTTGTTTTCTTTTGTTTTCAGGAGACCAAAAAGAGGAGATAAAAAGTAGATGCACTTCCTGACCCGTCACTCACAAACTCAAAACAGGGCACATGGGAAGAAAACGTGGCTTTTCTGTCACGTGTCTTTGCAAAGCCAAGGGAGCAGTGATTGCAAAGGAGAAGAAAGATAAAAGGTGAATAGCACACGTGACGAGACTCAATCTTGTGCAGACTTTGTGACCGTCTGCTTCTGTAACATGTACAACAGCTACCATGCTCAGACCATTTTGCTCAGAATTTGGAGGTGCGACCCCTCTGAGCTCGCCCATGTAATAAAAGCCTGTTTTGCAGGACTCTCGTGTGGCTCTTGGTTTGTTTCCTGGTCTGGTTTGCTGTAACATTTTCCCCCTTAAAAGTTCTGCTCTGGGCTGGGCTCAGTGGCTCACACCTGTCATCCTAGCATTCTGGGAGGCCAAGGTGGGCGGATTGCTCGAGGTCAGGAGTTTGAAACCAGCCTGAGCAAGAGCAGGACCCCATCTCTACTATAAATAGAAAGAAATTAATTGGCCAACTAATATATATAGAAAAAATTAGCCGGGCATGGTGGTACGTGCCTGTAGTCCCAGTTATTCCCAGGAGGATGGCTTGAGCCCAGGAGTTTGAGGTTGCTGTGAGCTAGGCTGATGCCACGGCACTCACTCTAGCTTGGGCGACAAAGTGAGATTTTGTCTCAAAAAAAAAAAAAAAAAAAGTTCTGCTCTGCATGGCAAATGTCATGGTCCCCCTAACTAATAGTACATTTCATGCCAGGAAATCTTATTTCTGTTAATTCTAAGTATTTTCTAGCTCCTCACCCAGAGTAGAAATGGGAGCTGTCGTCATAGTTCTGTCATCTTTCCTACTTTAATGATGAGTCCGTAAGATGTTATGTGGCTTACGAGAATGTACCCACTTTGCTTAAGAATCACTCGCTTTTGGGGGCAGAGTAATCACTATCAATTAAGAAAGCAGGTGTTGGGAGAACTTTTCCTTCTGTTTTTTTTTTTTGTTTTTTTTTTAAATCCCTCTGCCATAAACACAACAAAATGAGAAATCTCCCTACTGTTTGGGTAATAGACCCAAACAGGAACAGTGAGAGACAATTACATTTCAAGTGGCTTCCTCCAATTCTCCTTTACTAAGTGAATTAAAGGAAAGAATGTGCGGTAGAGTTACAGCCACGGCGAGAGAAACACCTGGGCATGAAGAATTAACAGTCTCCCATCTTCCCACTGTCTTGCCTCTGGTTGCTCATGCCTTTGGCTTTTTTTTTTTTTTTTCTAGTAGATGCTAACTCTCAAATCACTATAGATTTTTGGCGTCCAGCTCCCTTCCTCCCCATTTGCAGAGAGCAGGAACACCGTTTCCGTTAAACAGAACCATTTACTGTCTCAAAGAGAAGTCCCTGGGCATCCTTCCTCCTGGAATAGGAAGTTAATTACATAATCTGGGGAACAAAGGCATGGGAATAAATGCATCACCCATCACCCTGGGGCTGTCAGTTGAATGACGTGAAGGAGGCAGGCTTTGCATCTCGAGAGATGTTAGCTTTTTCGTGGGCTGGTCCACGAATCTCCCAAATTCAGTTCACCCCTCTATACAGAGAACACTGACACACCATTTAATTATTTCTTCCGCAGACGCTGCAAAAAGCTTTACCTGCACATTGATAGCAATATCCCGCCACTCTTCCGCCCACCCTTTTAAGTTATTATCAGTTGTAACAGCTGCCATTTACGTGAGAATATTATATGCTAGGAACGGTGCTTAGTACTATACATTATCACGTCCTCACCAAAACACTAGAAGAGGAACTGTTATCGTCTCTATTCCCCACCCCCCAAGAGGAAACTGAGGCTTACAGGGATTAAGCAACTTGTGCAAGGTCAGCAAGATGGCTAAGTGGCCAGGCTGAGACTCAAAGCCAGGTTGCCTGAATGTCGAATCTCACCCTTGTTGCACTCTGCTCCTGACTAATTAAATAACTAATATCTGGGTGACCGTATGTCCTGGTTTATGCAGAAAAGTCAAGGTTCAGGCATGCAGTTATGAACAGGCCAGTGTGATTCCAAACAGCATCTCTTTTTGGAAGGGATAATTTTTCCATTCCCTTTCCTAACAGTAGCATAACTACAAGCATGACTAAGCAACTGTAGAGTGACCTTTGACTAGATTTCAATCTTGTGCATAACTGCAAGCTAGCATGGCTAAGCAACTATAGAGAAACACAGGACTAAACCTCAATCTTGTGCAGACTTTGTAACCATTTGCTTCTGTAACATATAAAAGCCACCATGCTCAGACCCCTACTTTGCTCAGAATTTGGAGGCGAGACCCCTCTGAGCCCACCGGCGTAATAAAAGCCTGTTTTGCAGTGTGACTCTTGTGTGGCTCTCGGTTTGTTTTCCAGTCCTGTTTGCTATAACATTTTCACCCTTAAAAGTTCTCCTCTGGACAGCAAATGTCATGGTCTCCCTAACTACCGTTTTTCCCCGAAAATAAGACAGGGTCTTATATTTATTTTTCCTCAAGAAGACACCCTAGTAGGGCTTATTTTCAGGGGATGTGTTATTTTTTTTAAGTATGGTACAAAAATCAACATTTATTCAAATAGAGTTAAGTCGTCTTCTTCTGGAACATCATCATCACTCTCCAAACCCCGAATTCCATCCTGAATGTCTTGAGACTATTTCCTTTAGAACCACTGGCCCTGATCTCTCATGTGGAGCACTAGAGCTGTCATGGGGCAGGTGAGAAGGGCTGCTCGTGTTCTTTCCCGCTCCGCGACGACATGCATGGGTTGTGCAGATGTGCTGCGTAGCCACGCCCACCACTAGGGCTTATTTTCATAGCCACGCCCACCACTAGGGCTTATTTTCATAGCCACGCCCAGCACTAGGGCTTATTTTCATAGCCACGCCCAGCACTAGGGCTTATTTTCATAGCCACGCCCAGCACTAGGGCTTATTTTCATAGTCACGCCCAGCACTAGGGCTCATTTGCAGGGTAGGGCTTCTATTGCACAAATGCTTAGAAATCCTGCTAGGGCTTATTTTATGGGGAAGTCTTATTTTCGGGGAAACATGGTAATATTGCATTTCATGCCAGGAAATCTTATTTCTGTTGATTCTGAGTATTTTCATCTCTCTATAGCAGTGAAAAATAAAGAAGGAAGGGAGGGAGCAAGGAAATGAGGCTCTTTTGAAGTTCTCAAAGAATGGACTACTAACCCTTTAACTCTAACAGTACCTTTGATTAAACCTCCAATCTGTTCAGAGCACAGTTTTTCAAGGGAAAACAAATATTTTAGATTAGAACATGGCCCAGGCTGAGCACAGTGGCTCACACCTGTAATCTTAGCACTCTGGGAGGCCAAGGCGGGAGGATCGCTCAAGGTCAGGAGTTCGAAACCAGCCTGAGCAAGAGAGAGATCCCGTCTCTACTATAAATAGAAACAAATTAATTGACCAACTAAAAATATATAGAAAAAATTAGCCAGGCATGGCGGCGCATGCCTGTAGTCCCAGCTACTCGGGAGGCTGAGGTAGGAGGATCGCTTGAGCCCAGGAGTTTGAGGTTGCTGTGAGCGAGGCTGAAGACACGGCACTCTGGCCTAGGCAACAGAGTGAGACTCTGTCTCAAAACAAAAACAAAAATAAAAACAACAACAACAACAAATAAAACATGTCCCCTTGGGCTCTAAAAGGAAAAATTGTCACTCATGCTAGAAACTTCTCAAGTCGAGAGTTGTTTGCTTATAATCATCCTAAGAGGCAACAGTAATCGCTGCCATTTATGAAGCTCTCACTATATGCCACCCTGTGCCAGGAACTGAGCTAAGCACTTTATTTGCAGAATCCCAATTATTTATTCTAAAATGGCATGATAGATATATCAAAATCATAGTCATCATTACTTTATAGATGAGGAAAATGAGGCCTAGGGAAGTAGAGTGAGTGGGTTTGTTCGACTCCAAAGCCTAGATACGACACTCACACCAGCTTTTTAGCACAGTTGAACCAGCCCGGCAGCGGTTCCAAGCCCCGCCCCTCACCCCCTGATATTTGCTCGTATGATAATAAGTTTCTCTACTTGACAGGCCCATTGAGAGAACAGATTTCTACCGAATTCAAGATCGACCTTGTACAAATATTCTGCATGATCTTCTGGCTCATGATTGGTTTCCAGTGACATAACAGCTTTTTTTTTATTTTTTTTATTTCGGCATATTATGGGGGTACAGATTTTAAAGTTTCAATAAATGCCCTTCCCCCCTCCCCCCAAAAGTCTGAGTCTCCAGCATGACCATCCCTCAGATGGTGAAGTTCTTTAAACTATCTAGCAAGAGGAGAGGAGGATTTGTAATCATTGCCCTTAAAGAAGTTGAACAAACTCAAGCCAGATCTATGAAACCACGATAACCCAACACATAGGAAGCTCCGATGGGGTCATCACTACTGCATTCGGCTATGTTTATGCGACAAGACGGGCGGAACTCTGGTCGGACCTTTCTAGAACAAAACAGTCTTCCCTGTTTAGCCAGACAGGCTAAAGGGTTCTCTGTAAAAGTGGTTCTGCTTGCTGCTGCGCAGTGCCTTAGTGACGCCTCCATCCGACAGTGTCTGAGAGCCTGAAAATGGCCTTCGGGAGATACAGAGAATGGTTCAGGGCTTGTCACCCCTGTGCCTCGTTAGCTATTGCTGTCGTCGCTGGGTTTCGGGTGTGCATTCTCGGTAGGAAAATTGAAGAGCTCTTCCCTCCATGTGGCATCTCTCTCTCTCTCTCCTTCTCTCCCCCTTCCTCTAAGTTTTCAAGAGCAAGTTCAAGTGTCACCTCCTTTGTGTGGCATTCATACTCTTCTGGGCTCTTCTGACTCTTTGCATGTGTCTCAGTGGCAGCTTTTCACTACGAAGTATAAATAATTACAGGTTTTTCTCTTTTACTAGTCTGGAACCCTGGGCTATTTATTACTGTGTTTCCTCCTGATTATTTCCTTCCTCTATCCCAGGTTCCTGGGTTGGAGGGCACATTGTGTAAATGCTGGATGGATGGATGTATGGATGTATAGGTGGGTGGATGGATGGATGGATGGTGAATGGATGGGTGGGTGGATGGATGGATGTATAGGTGGGTGGATGGGTAGATGGATGGGTGGATGGTTGGATGGTGAATGGATGGATGGGTGGATGGATGGATGGTGAATGGATGGGTGGGTGGATGGATGGATGTATAGGTGGGTGGATGGGTAGATGGATGGGTGGATGGTGAATGGATGGGTGGGTGGATGGATGGATGTATAGGTGGGTGGATGGGTAGATGGATGGGTGGATGGTTGGATGGTGAATGGATGGATGGGTGGATGGATGGATGGTGAATGGATGGGTGGGTGGATGGATGGATGGTGAATGGATGGGTGGGTGGATGGATGGGTGGGTGGATGGGCAGATGGGTGGATGGGTGGGTAGATGGATGGATGGTGAATGGATGGGTGGATGGGTGGGTGGGTGGATGGATGGATGGATGGGTGGGTGGATGGATGGGTGGGTGGATGGGCAGATGGGTGGGTGGATAGATGGTGCATGGATGGGTGGATGGGTGGATGGATGGATGGATGGATGGATAGATGGATGGATGGTGAATGGATGGATGGGTGGATGGATGGATGGTGAGTGGATGGGTAGGTGGATGGATGGATGGATGGGTGGATGGATGGGTGGATGGATGGATGTATGGATGTATAGGTGGGTGGATGGATGGATGGATGGTGAATGGATGGGTGGGTGGATGGATGGATGGATGGATGGTGAATGGATGGGTGGGTGGATGGATGGATGTATAGGTGGGTGGATGGGTAGATGGATGGGTGGATGGTGAATGGATGGGTGGGTGGATGGATGGATGTATAGGTGGGTGGATGGGTAGATGGATGGGTGGATGGTTGGATGGTGAATGGATGGATGGGTGGATGGATGGATGGTGAATGGATGGGTGGGTGGATGGATGGATGGTGAATGGATGGGTGGGTGGATGGATGGGTGGGTGGATGGGCAGATGGGTGGATGGGTGGGTAGATGGATGGATGGTGAATGGATGGGTGGATGGGTGGGTGGGTGGATGGATGGATGGATGGGTGGGTGGATGGATGGGTGGGTGGATGGGCAGATGGGTGGGTGGATAGATGGTGCATGGATGGGTGGATGGGTGGATGGATGGATGGATGGATGGATAGATGGATGGATGGTGAATGGATGGATGGGTGGATGGATGGATGGTGAGTGGATGGGTAGGTGGATGGATGGATGGATGGGTGGATGGATGGGTGGATGGATGGGTGGATGGAGGGGCAGATGGGTGGATGGGTGGGTGGATGGATGGATGGTGGGTGGGTGGGTGGGTGGATGGATGGGCAGATGGGTGGGCAGATGGGTATATGGATGGGTGGGTGGGTGGGTGGGTGGATGGATGGTGAATGGATGGATGGGTGGATAGATGGGCAGATGTGTGGATGGATGGGTGAGTGGGTGGTGGGTGGATGGGTGGGAGGGTGAGTGGATGGATGGATGGATGGATGGATGGGTGGTGGGTGGATGGGTGGGAGGGTGAGTGGATGGATGGATGGATGGATGGATGGGTGGGTGTGTGGATGGTCAAATGATAGATAACTATAGCATTCTTAATTTCTTAACTTTCTTTAAAGAAAAAAAAAAGAAGCAGCAGCCGCTTGCCTTCTGCATGACAGTTCTTTTTTTTTTTTTTTTTTTTTTTGAGACAGAGTCTCACTTTGTTGCCCAGGCTAGAGTGAGTGCCGTGGCGTCAGCCTGGCTCACAGCAACCTCAATCTCCGGGGCTCAGCGATCCTACTGCCTCAGCCTCCCGAGTAGCTGGGACTACAGGCATGCACCACCATGCCCGGCTAATTTTTTGTATATATATTTTTGGTCAATTAATTTATTTCTATTTTTGGTAGAGACGGGGTCTCGCTCAGGCTGGTTTCGAACTCCTGACCTTGAGCAATCCGCCCGCCTCGGCCTCCCAAAGTGCTAGAATTACAGGCGTGAGCCACCGCGCCCGGCAGCATGACAGTTCTTGTTCATACAAGGATACAGCCTATGAAGAGGCATTATAATCACATCACCCACACCTCTCTTCTCCACTGAAAAGTATCTTTTTACCAAAATGCAAGTTTGAAGATAGTGTCTTTCCAGCCTCACATAAGTCCTTTTGAAAGACTCCTTAAATAAGCTCAAGTATCTAGAGCAATAGCTCACTCTAAACAATCAGTATTGCAAGTACTGCCAAGGGATATACTTGTTGCTCAATATTAACTTTAGGAAGAGTCACTGTGGTTCCCTCTCAGAAGAGAAGAAACCTACTACTCTCCCATTTTTTGGATATCTTTTGATCCTCACAAATTAACTTTTGCTAGTTAGAATATCAAGAATATGTATTTTTTTATTTGCACATCATATCAAAAAACATTAATTTGTAGAGTTAGTCCCTCTAGGTATATCTTTCTGTTGGGCATACAATAAAAGCATTTGGATGCAAATGAAACAACGATGGCAGTTTTTTTCCTTGTCTCACTCATTTTTTTTTTGTGACAGATACCCCTTGCTTTACTGTTGGCCACAGACACAATTACCTTTCTTTAATTTATGTTTCAATAAAACGCGTAATAATAAACGTTTACTGCTGCATGAATAAACATTCCAATGAAGCCCGGAATGGAGGTTGCATGTATCGGAGCAGCTCCGTGGCCTTCGGGAAGTCTTGGCCTCTACTTAATGAGCATCATTTCCATAATCTGTGCATTATGGCTTAAGCCTCCCTTTAGGAATATTTCACGAAGCAGAAATCTGTGAAATATTATCAGTCCAAAGGAGAAAAACAAAATGTTAAGGGGATTAGCAACTTGTCCTGGCCCGGGGACCGCGCGAGCTCCCGTGCTCCCTCCCTGGCCGGTGGCACGTTAATTACGGAGATCACCCTTCCAGTGATCTCGCTAGCCCGTGCATCACTGCTGTAGGTTTTGCCTCTGAGATCTCTGGTTTAAATTAAAGTGACGGGAAACCTGGAAAGGCCAGCCACGAAGGACAAGCATGCTGCCAATTCCCTTTCTAGTGCTAGCAAGGAGACCAGGAGGCGGAGCTATAACCCAGGGGAGGTCAGGACACCACAACCCAGACACGTTAGGACAGGCGTCCTCAAACTTTTCAAACAGGGGCCGGTTCACTGTCCCTCAGACCGTCGGAGGGCTGGACTATTGTTTTAAAAAAAAAACTATGAGCAAATTCCTATGCACACTGCACGTGTCTTATTTTGAAGGAAAAAAACAAAGGGGTAAAACCCCCGCACGCGGCCCACAGGCCGTAGTCTGAGGACGCCTGGTTCAGGCTGTGGAGACAGACGGACGGTTTGAGTAGCCAACAGTCGCCCTGAAGTGACTGAATTCAGACAAAATCCTAAACCGACGTGAGCTTCGTGTCGATGGTGCTGAATGCTATTCTCAGTGCGAGTTATTTTTTTTTTAGGAAAATGGCTTACTATGATTTTATGTCATTATCATTGCAAAAGGGTAATCTATTTCGAATAATTTTTGCAAACTGTGTTCTGAAAAGCAGGTGGTTTTATCTATGGTTTTTTTGTTATTGTTTTTTTTTTGTTTGTTTTTTTTTGAGACAGTCTTACTCTGTTGCCTAGGCTAGAGTGCCGTGGCATCAGCCTCGCTCACAGCAACCTCCAACTCCTGGGCTCAAGCGATCCTCCTGCCTCAGCCTCCCAAGTAGCTGGGACTACAGGCATGCGCCACCATGCCTGGCTAATTTTTTCTATATATATATATATTTAGCTAGCCAATTAATTTCTTTCTATTTTTAGTAGAGACGGGAGTCTCGCTCTTGCTCAGGCTGGTTTCGAACTCCTGACCTTGAGTGATCCTCCTGCCTTGGCCTCCCAGAGTGCTAGGATTACAGGAGTGAGCCACCGCGCCCGGCCAGGTGCTTTTAAAAATAACTAAAACATATCGATCTATTTCTTTTTTCCTTGTGCAACAGTGATGACTGGGTGGTTCAAACGGAGAGGATAAAAGATGCCAGGAGAAACCAAGCTGCAAAGACACTTTGAGGAGGCATACTATCCAGATAGTCAGCCTCTACAGAGCAGTGACGAACGTGCTGAGCAGGTAGCTGTCACTGCGTGGCATTCAAGCCTGCTTTATCGGGGGATGGGCTCAAGTCATTTCAATGTTGCCAGGAGGCACTTATTTGACATAGTCAGAAATTTTGCTTCTTCAGTATGAATAAATATCTCTGGACCTGCATGCAACGTTTCAGACTGTGCTGGTATTTGCTGTAGGGACTGGGGCAAGCAGGTGAGAGTCCCAAAGTGAAGCTGTCCTTTTCCCACCGTTTTATGATTTGCAAGGAGCAATTCGCTCCTTGCTTTGACTGTTAACTGCAAGATCCTTCAAACGAGTATTATCGCTCCTTAACACGAGCTGAAAGTTAAGACTCTCACCATTTCAATACGGCTATTTCCACATACGACTTCAACAAAATAAAACAGTCTGCATAAAGAGAATTTAGTGTGATCCAAATTGTATCACAATTCTCCACTGGAATCTTTTCTTTTTTTTTCTCACATCATGCTTTTCTCTTGCGTACATATGCTTTCTCGTTTTGGACATTCTTAAATTAGAAAGAATTAGGCCGAATCGTCTTTTTGAAGGTTATACTTTCCTTCTAATGCAAGTGAGCAGGTATTTTTATAGCAGAGTCAAGCATTTAAAGATGACAACCTCTTCTAGGATGAGGCGAATCTCAGCCTGCAGAGCTGCCGAGCAGGGCTGTTGCTTCTTGCAAATGTTCTACCCAAATGTGCTACAAGAACATACTAGTTGTGAAATCATCACCTTGAGAAAATACCAGCACCCCACGTCCATTGCGGCAGTACTCACAATAGCCAAACAGATATGGAAACAACTTCGGTATCTGTCAGTGGTGTTCGCATATATACCTGGTGCTTGTATCAAACTACTGTACACATACACAATGGAATATCATTCGGCCTTAAGAAAGGAACAGGATCCTGTCATTAGCCACAATGTGGGTGAAGCTGGAGGACATAGGTTAATTAAAACAAGCCAGGCACAGAAAGAAAAAAAAATTGCATGATCTCACTTACATGTGGAATCTACGAAAGAAAAATACATACATACAGAGATAGAGGACAAAACCGTGGTTCCCAGACCTGGGTGGGGTGGAGGGAGAGGAGGAGGTGGATGTCGAAGGAGAGAAAGTAGCAGACATGGACGATGAACAAGTTTGGAGGTCGCACGTCCAACATGAGGACTGTTGTTAATAAAATTGTGCTGCATTTGGGATGCCTAGTAAATGAGTAGATTTCAGCCGCTCTTGCCACAAAAACAAACAAAAACATGAGTAACTATGTGAAATGCATGTCAACTCGCTTCACTAGAGTAACCATTTTACTGCTTGTATGTATCCCATAATATCCCACTGTTTATCTTAAACATACAAAATAAAATTTATTTAAAAACAAACAGGCCGGGCGTGGTGGCTCACGCCTGTCATCCCAGCACTCTGGGAGGCTGAGGCGGGAGGATCGCTGGAGGTCAGGAGTTCGAGACCAGCCTGAGCAAGAGCGAGATCCCGTCTCTACTAAAAATAGGAAGAAATTAATTGGACAACTAAAAATACATAGAAAAAAAATTAGCCGGGCATGGTGGTGCATGCCTAAGGTCCCAGATACCCAGGAGGCTGAGGCAGGAGGATCGCTTGTGCCCAGGAGTTTGAGGTTGCTGTGAGCGAGGCTGACGCCACGGCACTCACTCTAGCCTGGGCAACAAAGCGAGACTCTGTCTCAAAAAAAGTAAAAACAAAAATAAAAAATAAACGTGTCTTTTTGGCGTCGGCCGAGGACACGGCTGAGGCCCTGGCTACTGCCAATGTCAGCTCGATTCATGCACACGATTAACCACAATCAGCTCTTACAAATTAGCTACACGGAGCAGGCAGCGCCAGGCCCACGGGCATCGATTCTGAGAATCAAGTTTTGCTCCGGGGAATTGTCACACCTTCCTCGGCCAAAAAGTCCAGGCAGGGAATGTCGCAGGTGAGGCTGGGTGCACTGGGGGCTGGAGTGTAGAGAGGGCTCACCGTGCAGAGCTTGCTAAACCCAGCAAGTCAAGATGTCACAGCAAGCATAGGTTTTGCTTTAAGCCCAGTGACATGGAAGGTCACAGATGACAGCAGACAGATTCTGCAGCCTGACAGCCTGGGCTCAATGCCTGGGCCTGTCCCTTACCAGGCTCTGGAGCCTGGGAGGCTCACCCAGCACCCCAGAGCTTCAGCTATGCCTCTCATAAAATGAACCCGTCTCATGGGGTTGCCGTGGGTGAGGACTAACCCTGCAAAATACGTCGTAGACTAGCGCTTGGGACTTAGCGTGGCTGTCACTGCTTCTGCTGCTCTTGTCACTGCCATTGCTGCTGCGGGCACTACTGTTCCTACTATACCGTGTTTCCCCCAAAATAAGACAGGGTCTTATATTTGCTTTTCCTCAAGAAGACACCCTAGGGATTATTTTCAGGGGATGTGTTGTTTTTTTTTAAGTACGGTACAACCATCTACATTGATTCAAATATAGTGAAGTCATCTTCTTCAGGAACATCTCATCACTCTCCAAACCCCATATTACATCCTGAATGTCTTGCGACTCTATTTCCTTTAGAACCACTGACCCCTATCTCTCCTGTCGAGCCATAGAGCTGTCATGGGGCAGATGAGAAGGGCTGCTCGTGTTCTTTCCCGCTCCTCCACGACATGCATGGGTTGTGCAGATGCGCTGCGCAGCCACGCCCATCACTAGGGCTTATTTTCATAGCCACGCCCATCACTAGGGCTTATTTTCATAGTCACGCCAATCACTAGGGCTTATTTTCATAGCCACGCCCATCACTAGGGCTTATTTTCATAGCCATGCCCAGCACTAGGGCTTATTTTCATAGCCACGCCCATCACTAGGGCTTATTTTCATAGCCACGCCCAGCACCAGGGCTTATTTTCATAGCCACGCCCAGCACCAGGGCTCATTTTCATAGCCACGCCCAGCACCAGGGCTTATGTTCATAGCCACGCCCAGCACTAGGGCTTATTTTCATAGCCACGCCCAGCACTAGGGCTTATTTTCATAGCCACGCCCAGCACTAGGGCTTATTTTCATAGCCACGCCCAGCACTAGGGCTTATTTTCGGGGTAGGGCTTCTATTGCTCACATGCTTAGAAATCCTGCTAGGGCTTGTTTTATGGGTAGGTCTTACTTTGGGAGAAACACGGTACAAGGACTACTATTGCTACCTAACCACACACACACAAAAAAACCCTTTCAATTAAAAAAAAATCGATAAAAATTTGTTATTCAGGCAGATTGCTCAAGGTCAGGAATTCGAAACCAGGCTGAACAAGACCCCGTCTCTACCAAAAATAGAAAGAAAGTAATTGACCACTTAAAGATATATATAGAAAAAATTAGCTGGGCATGGTGGCGCATGCCTGTAGTCCCAGCTACTCGGGAGGCTGAGGCAGGAGGATCGCTTGAGCCCAGGAGATTGAGGTTGCTGTGAGCGAGGCTGACGCCACGGCACTCACTCCAGCCTGGGCAACAGAATGAGTCTCTGTCTCAAACAAACAAAAAAATTTCATTATTCATATCTCAACTTTCTTTTAAGGAGTTCACCATTAAAAAAAAATTCTATTGAAGCTTAATTTATGAAACAGACACCAACAGGAACGTTTTCCCAGAATCCAATGTGGGAATCCCACACACACAACTCACAGCCTCCCTGGGGCTTCCGCGGGGCCCGTGGGATACCTCCACACACGGAGGGGACGGGAAGCAGAGAACGGGGCTTTCTCAGGCGGGATACAAATCCCTGGGCAGGGAGCTTGGCGATAAAGAGTGTCAAGCTCTAAGGCCAGGCGAAATCCCCGGTCCAGCTTTCATTTCCTGCCTGCCCCTGGCAAGGCAGCTGGACATCTCCAAGCCTTGGGTTCTGCATTCATAAAATGCAGACAGTAACGTGTCCCCTTCAAAGGGCTTTCTGGGAGGATTCAATGAAATGCTACACGGAAAGCTCTTAGCAGAGCTCCTTGCGCAGTAAGAAAATGCCCAATAAATGTAAGCTGCTCCTCTACTTACTCTTGCTTTTTTTCTTTTTTTGAGACAGAGTCTCACTCTGTTGCCCAGGCTAGAGTGAGTGTGGTGGTGTCAGCCTCGCTCACAGCAACCTCAGACCCCCGGGCTCAAGCAATCCTCCTGCCTCAGCCTCCCGAGTAGCTGGGACTGCAGGCATGCGCCACCGCGCCCGGCTAATTTTTTCTATATATTTTTAGTTGGCCAATTAATTTCCTTCTATTTTTAGTAGAGACAGGGGTCTCACTCTTGCTCAGCCTGGTCTCAAACTCCTGGCCTTGAGCGATCCTCCCACCCCAGCCTCCCAGAATGCAAGGACTGCAGGCGTGAGCCACCGCACCCGGCCTTCCTCTACTTACTCTTACCCAGGTTTCTGTTCTAGTATGGCATTCACAGTGAGAACTTCCCCAATTCCCGTATATAAAAGAGCCTCCATCTTTTCTAAAAGTAAAATCTACATTGATTCACTTTATCAGCTTTGTGTCATATTCTTAGCTATGATCCCAGCACCTGGGACTGTGACCAGCACACGGTAGGCATCCAATAGGTGCATGTTGAATGCATGGGTTAAGGAGGAGGAGAGAGGAAGCAATCCTTACTCAAGAGACTATAGATCAGGGGTCCTCAGACTTTGTAAACAGGGGGCCAGGTCACTGTCCCTCAGACCGTTGGAGAGTGCGCACTGTGGGCCCGGGACGAGTCGGCTGCTAAGCAGGACAGGCAGCGGCGGCAGAAACAGCCGGAGGTCCGGATACATGTGCTAGGTGGCCGCATGTGGCCCACAGGCCGTAGTTTGAGGATGCCTGCTATAGACTGCAGACTCTACAGTTGAAGAGACTATAGAGACGCTATGGGACTTGAGGAGATGCAATTCTTTAAGACGACAGGAGAAGTCAATTTGATGGCACATTCTGTTGCATATATAATGGTGTAAGATGATTCTTCTCACGCTGCCAACTGCCCTTAACAGGGCACCGTGAAGGAACAAAAGTGGGAAGGGCAGAAATGCACTTGGTGTGAGCCACAGGGTAAGTCCAGCCAAAGCAGCAAGGATGCAGGAGGGACAGGCACACCAGTGTCCTCACTGGCCTCTCCCTGTTTCCTTCTCCTGAAAATTGCTCTACAATACGATCTCTCTCTCTCTTTCTTTCTCAGCTTTGTCTATGCAAAGGGCCTCCCGTGATACCCTAGAGCAGGGGTCCTCACACTTTTTAAACAGGGGGCCAGTTCACTGTCCCTCAGATAGTCGGAGGGCAGGACTATAGTTTAAAAAAAAAACTATGAACAAATTCCTATGCAACTGCACATATCTTATATTGAAGTAAAAAAAAAATGGGCAAAAACACCGTAGTTTGAGGACGCCTGCCCTATAGTCTCCTATATCCTAAAACATTTCAAAGCCCCCTGTCGTGGATCATGGGCAGTTAGACAATTAGAGCTAGGATTTGCATACTGCCTTTATTCTCTGCTTTGTGGATCTATGTAATATCATAAGCATTTTTCTTTTCTTTTTTTTTTTTTGAGGTGGGGTCTTACTTGTTGCCCGGGCTGGTATGCAGTGGCTTTTCACAGGTGCAATCACAGCGCCCTGCAACCTCGAATGTGCTGA
The DNA here is from genome assembly GCF_040939455.1 of Microcebus murinus. Classification (NCBI taxonomy): domain Eukaryota; kingdom Metazoa; phylum Chordata; class Mammalia; order Primates; family Cheirogaleidae; genus Microcebus; species Microcebus murinus. Next base: position 8,402,812 of record NC_134133.1, on the reverse strand, counting down.
GCTCAAGTGATCCTCCCGCCTCAGCCTCCCAAGTAGCTGGGACTATAGATTTCTGCCACTGTGCCTGCCTGGATCTGTATAATCTTCACTCTCAAATGGTGATAATGTAAAGGAGAATTTTTCCACTCCCTTATACTAATAATAGCATAACTGCAAACTAGCATGACTAAGCAACTGCAGAGTAACATTTGACTGGTCCTCAATCTCGTGCATAACTGCAAACTAGCATGAGTAAGCAACTAGAGAGTAACATTTGACTAGAGCTCAATCTTGTGCGTAACTGCAAACTAGCATGACTAAGCAACTGTAGAATAACATTTGACTAGATCTCAATCTCGTGCATAACTGCAAACTAGCATGACTAAGGAACTATAGAGTAACATTTGACTGGTCCTCAATCTGGTGCATAACTACAAACTAGCATGAGTAAGCAACTGTAGAGTAACATTTGACTGGTCCTCAATAATCTCGTGCATAACTGCAAACTAGCATGACTAAGCAACTAGAGAGTAACATTTGACTAGATCTCAATCGCGTGCACAACTGCAAACTAGCATGAGTAAGCAACTGTAGAGTAGGACCAGTCCTCAATCTTGTGCATAACTGGAAACTAGCATGAGTAAGCAACTAGAGAGTAACATTTGACTAGAGCTCAATCTTGTGTGTAACTGCAAACTAGCATGAGTAAGCAACCATAGAGTAACATTTGACTGGACCTCAATCTCGTGCAGACTTTGTAACCATTGGCTTCGGTAACCACCAGCTTCCTCCCAACGAAACATGTAAAAGCCACCATGCTTTGACCCCATTTTGCTCAGAATCTGGAGGCGAGACCCCTCTGAGTCCACTGGCGTAAAAAAACCTGTTTTGCAGTGTGACTCTCGTGTGGCTCTCAGTGTGTTTCCCGTCCGGTTTGCTGTAACAGCATTAGACACTGCAGAGAGCCGTGAGAATCAGAGCTGCACCCCAGGAGCTAGCATGCCACGAGGCCCATGAGAGAGAAGGGGACTTCTGCAGGGGCTGCGAGGGACCCAGAAAAGGAAGGCACAAACCACTACGGGGCACTGTGAAGGCAAACGCCCCCGGCCCTCTCCCGATCACCACTGCATACGGTAGGATGTGGCTTGTTAGGTCATAAGGGCTCAGGATAAAGTGGGGTGGCTAAAGTGGCAAAGGGTTAGGAAACAGAAGGGTATTAGTGTTCCAGCAATTGCACAGCAAGTGTTACAGCGACCCACCAGGGAAAGAACTGAGCGGCACACGGAGGGTCGGAGAATCAGCCTTTATCCCGCTGGAGGGCTCAGAGGGGCATGCCGCCAAATTCTGAGCCCCGCTTCCTTGCTCTCCTCAGGTTTCATACACTTCTTAGGGTCACACACAACCAATCAACTATGAGTATGAGAAGTTATCTAATCAGCGGTGGGATTCAAAAAGCGTCCAATCAGCAACAAGCTTTCCATATCCAATTGGCAACAAGGTTTCCATATCCAATCAACAATAAGTTTCACATATCCAATCAGCAACAAGCTTTCCATATCCAATCAGCAACAAGTTTCACATATCCAATCAGCAACAAGCTTCAGACATCCAATCAGCAACAAGCTTTCCATATCCAATCAGCAACAAGTTTTTCATATCCAATCAGCAACAAGCTTCCCATGTCCAATCAGCAACAAGCTTTCCATATCCAATCAGCAACAAGTTTTCCATATCCATTCAGCAACAAGCTTCCCATATCCAATCAGCAACAAGCTTCACATATCCAATCGGCAACAAGCTTTAATATGCAATCAGCAGTGGGATCTAAAAAGCATCCAATCATCAGTGAGTTCAGCCATGGGGGCCCAGGGTAGGGGTTTTTTCCCTATCATTAGTGTGTGGAAAAGTGATGTCACCTTGGGGGACAGCTCACTCCTCTTGTGAACTGGGCTCTTCCCCTAACTGCACGGCCCCATGGTGCAGCCAGGCAAATCTCTTGAGGCCCTGAGGCCTGGAATCTTCTCACGATTTCCCCATAGCCCCACATGGCCTGGCAACTAGGGGTGGATCCCGGAAACTACCCACAGCAGCACCCTGACAAAGGCCCCGAGCTCCCCCGTGTCAGGGCTCTCTCCCTACTCCACCCCCCTCCGACATTTCCGCACCTCTCCTTCCACCTTCCCGTCCGGACGGCGGCTCTCTGGCTGTGAATCTACATCGAGCCTCACAGTCTGGCCCGTTGCACGTGGCCCTTCACACACCCGCCTCTTTGATTCTTGGGCAGACCCAGGCTTTGAGCAGCCAGAGACCCTGGGATTCCCATGCCCCATGCCTTTCCCATAAACTATATTTTTCCTCGCATGTCTGTGCTCAGATTTGACGCCCCAAACCCAGCTTGAGCCCAGAGTCTCATTTTCACCCTCCTAACATGTCTAGGGCAAGTTTTGTCTGACTTTCAGGCTAAATGTGCAACAGAGAAGAGGGGGGTTGCAAAACGAAGTCACGTTTACAAGGTAGAACAAAGGCTTTTTTTCGAAAACTCCTTCCAGATGGCCTCAGGGGTATACTCCTGCAGAGCTGTGCTTTCCAACGCTCCACATGACTCCGTCCCTCTCTCCCGTCCTTCGGAAGGTCATCCTCTACCAGGGCTCTAGATGGTTCTGCCTGAGAGATTCGGATAGCGCAACCACTTGCAACCGGAACGCTGAACCCGCTACACTGCGCAGGAGCTCACTGTCCTGTCGTATCCACCAGAAGAGAAACACGGCCTGACGGTAAACGTGGGTGCATCCTCGAACTCGTGCGATCTGCTGGGTCTGACTCCTGACACAGGAAGGGTTTGCATGAGGCCGCAGCAACGCGCAAAGTGGGAACCGAGGCAGACTTGGGCCCTGGGCTTAGAAGAGGAGGCCTTGTGAGCGCCACGCATTTTCAGGCTGACAAAAGGCAAATATTTTTTTGTGTGTGTGTCAAACCTGAGATCAGAGAGAGATGAAGTAGCTGGACAGGAAGGGAACAAAGAAATATGTTCAACTTCAAATAAATCAGCATGGAAATTGGAGGAGGATTATATCTCAGGGACAGGGGCGACAAGAACACCAACACCGGCTGTACCTGCCATGCCTCCGTTCTGCCAGCCTTCCTCTGCCTGGACCGTGAGGAGGCAGTCCCCTGGGAGCCCTCACGCCTGGGAGCCACTGGCTGCAGACGGAAAGGAGAACAACTCAACTCTCCTCGGCGAATGGCAGGGCCACCTTTTACTGCTGCCCGGGCAAAGGGTCGCCCCGGCACAGAGGCCTCGCACCGCCCTCTCAAGTGCCAAGACAGCCTGGGAGGAGAAGGGAAAGAACATGCTATTCGGCTTGCCATGGAAATTCTTCTCTAATGCCACATTCTTCCTTCGGTAGGTACACACCCCGGCTCAGCAGCACTTACAGAGACGTGAAAGCTACCGGCAGCTGGAAGAGGAGGATAGGGGTAAAAAACGAAAAGAGGAGGGGAGAGGGAGGGGAGGGGAGAGGGGAGGGCAGGAGAGAGGAGAAAGGAGAGAGGAGAGAACTAAGAGGAGAGGAGAGGAGATAAGGGAGAAGAGATGAGAGGGAAGAGAGGAGAGGAGAGGAGATAAGGGAGAAGAGAGGAGAGGGAAGAGAGGAGAGGAGAGGAGAGAGGGAGGAGAGAGGAGGAGAGGAGAGGAGAGGAGAGAGGAGAGGAGGGAAGGGAAGGGAAGGGAAGGGAAGGGAAGGGAAGGGAAGGGAAGGGAAGGGAAGGGAAGGGAAGGGAAGGGAAGGGAAGGGAAGGGAGAAGAGAGGAGAGAGAGAGAGGAGAGAAGAGGAGAGAACAATGCAACTCTGGGGTGGAACTGCCCCTGTCTCCATCTTCGCCCTGTCGCTTTCCCGCCGTGTGACCTGGAGCAAGTCACCTGCCTCCCCCAGGCTCTGCTTCCTCTTCCGTAGGATGGGCACACCGCCACTTTCTACCTGTTCTAGCACGTATTTCCCTGAGAGCTGGGAACACACCGTGCAAACGGAATGCTTAGCAAAGGCCTAGCACGCAGCCGCGGGCACTCTCTAAATGTTAGCTATGATTTTCATTTTTATCAGTAACTTTAAAAAAACAAAAAAAAACCCCAAAAAACACACTTTTCTACTTTGAGATTATCATGGATTCAAAGGCAGGCACAAAAATAGGACGGTGAGATGGCAGGTAGCGCGCCCTTCATCTAGTGTCCCCAGCTACTGTGCAACCGAGCACGCGGAACGGCGCACGCCTGCGGCGCAGTCTCAAACGCCAGGCATGGGCGCGGCACGTGTGTGTCCAGTTAGCTCCGGGCCACTCATCTCAGTAGGTGTAGGCTGGTGTGACCGCCACTGCGCTCAAGATGCAGATTTAGCCCATCATCACAGACATTGCCTTTAGGGACACGCTCGCCCCTGCCCCCATCCCTCACGACCCTGACAACCCATCTGTTCTCCATGTCCGTAATTTTTTTTTTTTTATCTTGACCTTTCGAAATGAGACTTTTTTTTTTTCATTCAACCTCAATGTCCTTGAGATTCGCACCAGCTGCTGTGTGTATCGGCTCTTTTGTTTGTGGCTGAGCAGCACTCCACGGCATGCCTGTGTTGATGCCACAGTTTGTTTAACCACCTGCCTCTGAAAGGAACTCTGGGATTTATGTGGCTTTTGGCTATAGCAAATTAAATTACTGTAGATTGGTGCGTACACTTACGTTTCCGTTTCTCTGGGTTACATGCACACAGATGCACCTGCTGGGTCCTGTGGTTAAGTGTGTGTGTTTGGTTTTTAAGAAATCACCAAACTGTTTTCCAGAGGGACGGGTTGCATTTTATATTCCTGCCAGAGAGATTCCGTTTCTCTCATCTTCACCAGCATTTGGTGTTGCCACTTTTTTGTTGTTTTATTTGTTTTAATATGTGCAATGATAACTCACT